>NC_060891.1:27819378-27874378 GCF_014805685.1 Silurus meridionalis
CATTTGTTTTTGTAGCGCTGATGTTTGAGATAGTCATGTTGACATTTTATCTTATGAGCTGTCTCTCTCTCTCTCTCTCTCTCTCTCTCTCTCTCTCTCTCTCTCTCTCTCTCTCTCTTTTGCACTCTCATCTTGCAGTTAGCAGTATGGGACTCCCTCCGTGGCATGAACGGCAGTTTGAAGGAGAGTAAAGTGGACAGCGGGATGCAAGGGGTTTTGCTGAGAGTTGCTACATTACTGGTATGCAATTTAACACTCTATTAAACAATATTGTGTAGAACTGTGTGTGTGTGATATCCCCTAGAAGCGAACCTCTAAGTGATTAACCGATTCATAAACACAGTTTCATATTAAGTGAGCATCTAGCATCTGGATCGTTTGTTTGGCGATAATTCATAGGGGTAATAAATCAGAGGTCTCATTTCTCAGGTCCGAGCTGAAGTTAAACAGCTGCTGGTGTGTTGTCTTTCCTTTCACTTCATCGTCTCGGCTCTGTGATAAATTAAAGTTTTCCGAGCAGCAAGCTGAAGAATTTGGCGCACTGCTCAGAGAAACCTTGGAGCCGGCTTCACAAATTACGTCATGACATGGATACAAAGCGGATGTTCTCCGTATACTGACCAACCTGCAGGAGCAGTGATGACACATTTATCAGCCTGTAGAGACAACACAAATAGAGTTACACAAAGATCACAAAAGTTGAAACAGGCGTTCTGCCATCGAAACACTCAGCTCTCTTCCTTTTAACCAGAATGAGACGTCAGGACAACCCAGAGGTGTAACATCGCTTGTGTAACTTACATACGTATGAGGTGCAACTTCCTACAAACAGTTATACATTTGCCATGAAGAAGTTTGTACTCAAGTCATCATCAGTGAACAATTAATCCACGGCCGCCATTTTCAGCAGTGATGCACAGTAATTATGGAAATGGAATTTGTTCCTGTATTTAAGTAGCTTTTTCTTGATCTCTGTACTTTACTGAAGTGTTTCCATTTCAGGAGATTTCGACTGTTACTTCACTACATTTCAAAGTCAAATCTCCTCCTTTTTATTACGTTTCATGAAACCAGTTGTTTCTTTTTATTTACGAGGATAAAAAGGTGGTCAAACACGCAGCGAGTCACCAATCAGAGTCGAGCACACGCCCTGTTTTACACGTGTTTTGATTGGTGCTCAGTGCTTCTACTGATCACCAACATACAGTTCAACATCAGTTTAACATATTATGTTATGGAACATACATACAGGTACAAAGCAACTTACATTTATCTCAGTTATACAACTGAGCAGCCATGGGTTTAAGGGCCTTGCTTAGGGGCCCAGAAGTGGCAGCTTGTTGTGGCTGTTATTCAAACTCATGACATTTCGATTTAAAGTCCAGCGTCTGTAATAGGAACCTTATAGACAATAAATCATATTAATTTTGTACTTTTACTCAAGTGAAAGTTTTCTATTTTCTTTTACAGAAGTAATATGTTACTGAGTGTAGCTCTACTTTAACTCAACTACTGTTCATGGTTTGTGTACTTCGTCCACTACTGGTTTTCAGTTTTTTAAAACGTTCTTCAAAGTGGATTCATTTGAAAATGTCGTTTTCGCGTCGCAGAAAACGATGGGGCATTTTTTGTCATGTGACTGCCTTCCCTAGACGTCGCCACCACTTTTCAAAGAGCCGGGAAAGTAAATATGCGCCAGGCGTTTTACTCACGTGCAGTACAGGGACATAAGCAATCGTTCTGGGAAACAATTCAAAACAAAATCAGACGAAATATCACAGTTGTGAAATGTATCCGGTTTAGTGTAGACGTAACCTAAAGAAGACTTTATGTTAAAGCTTTAATGAATTCAGACATCTGCTGCTCATATTAATAAAAACTCATTAGTTCCTGTTTGACTGTAAAGTACACAGTTACAGATGTTTTCTTTATAAGGGCTCACAGTGTCAGTAACTAACATCACACAGATAAGAATGAGTTCCCTTTTGGGTCTGGTTCCACTCAAGGTTTGTTCCTCAAATCATCTCAGGGAGGTTTTCTTTCAACACCATCACTTCTGGCTTGCTTATTAAGGAGAAATGTATGAATTTAACATAATTTTTTTTATTTGTATATTTCTGTCTCGCTGCTTTAGGACAATGATCTACAAATAAAATAGAATTTAAACTGTGACTGGCACAAGAACACGTGTGGTGTAAGCATGTTTAGATGAAGAAGAAGACCAGGGACCAGCTCATGTCAATCTGTCTGCCTTTGTGAAAGCCATCTGGACCGTGCAGCAGTATGAAGATCATTTCTGAAACAGTTCTGCTTAAGCCTAAAAGGACATTAGCAGCATTTTGGAGATCGAGCATGGTCACAATCATGTAGAGATTCCGAAGGGTTCACTGAGATTTGAACCTGAGGCGCCAGAGAAGGTCATTTAAAAGGTGATGGTGAAACAGTTTTTTGCTCTTATCTCACCTATTGCAAGTGAATTTGCTTCAGGCTCAGTAAGGCACCAGAGGATCTATAATGTCTGCTTCCTACTTATTATTAAAGTCCTCGTTTTGCTCCACACCTCTGGTTCGAGGTCACACCGCAGGTCGGGGGAGTGAAGGATTGTAAAGAGAAACACCAAACTTGCCACTTTCATGTCTTTAACCAGTGAAGAGAGGCAGTACGTCGAAGCAAACATCAGGCTGATGAACATTTATTAGTGACTTCCGTAAAGAAACATTTTGCTCGCCTGAAAACTACTGTAAGTAAAGTGGTTCAGAAGATATTTGGGAAAATGGTCGAGATGGATTTGTGCCCAAATTAGATGGAGCAGTCAATTCAACTGCTGTTTATTTGTAGAGTGCTTTTAACACTGCACGTTGTCTTGAAGCAGCATTGCACACATAAAGAGGTTATACAGTTGTATAAACTAGGGTTTATAAATGGGTATCGGTTAAGTGTCTATAAGTTTGATGTAGTTGAGTAAAAAAGTCAAATATTTGATTTGGAAATGTAGTTAAGTTACAGTAAAAGTCTCCGCGAATGGAAATACTTCAGTAAAGTACAAACACACGGAAAAACTACTTAAGTGTATTAACAAATTACATCTACTTCTTTACTGTCCACCACTGATTGTAGTCGACTGTTGATATAAATTACAGTTTGTTTCTGATTGGATTGAAGCAACATGAATGATGTTCGTAGATGCCGTTGACAGACTTCTGGATTGATTGGACATAAATAGGATTTTGTTTGCAACTCCGGATTTAACATAATTAAATGATTAACTGGACAGCAGGGAAAACGTTCTCCTAGCGTTTGGCAGATGTCATTATTCATTATTCAGATTGACTTACAATTATCCTATTTGTAGTACTGAGCAGATTGAGGTTGAGGGTCTTGGTCAAAGGCCCAGCAGTGGCAGCTTAGTGATGCTGGGATTTGAGCTCGCAATTTTCTGCTCAGAAGTCCAAAATCCAACATCTTAATAATTCAGCTTCCATGTGCCCACATGCTGTTTGGTTTCCATCAACAGTTTTGTGTTGTTAATTACTAAATGATAGAGTTTAATATGAGTTATTTCAGTGCCTGGATATCGCTATGGGATTTACATCTGAGAATGTCTGTTCAATCATGAGAAGATCTTCTGCTATTTATAACAATGTTTTGATTTCACTTTGTTGATGAATTCCTGACCCTGTTTTTTGGCCCCTCGTGGAGTCTAAGGTGAACAAGCTTTGGGTCAACAAGTTTCTTCTGTACTTGTGTGGTTTTTTTTTGCTGAATCTTACAGAGTCATATTTTACATCTGCCACCTATTGTTTTTCTTGCCGGGCTCAGGAGCCCTCCTGTCCCCGCGTCGGCTTCAGTAGATAATTAATTCACAGCATGTACTATTTGTAGGATGTTTTCTTGTTTTGCTCAAGAAAGTGTGGGTTCAGTTTGTGCTCACCTTCATCCCTGCTCTCCTCTCTTTAGATGATTTTGGTGAAATAATTAGTAATGATATTCTTCATCTTTTACTTCTATTTCTAATGTTTCAGCGTTTGTCATGCGGAATAAGAAAAACCATTATTAATTAATTGAGCTGCTATTGATTGTTCAACATTAGAGATCAGAAGTATATGCCAGATTAAAAAAATATACTGATCTGTAAACATTTTGGCTTTTGATTGAACTAAGAGGCATGAGAGCAAGTTTATAAAGGGGGTAAAGTTGCTTTTTACTGTTGCATGGACATTACAGGACAGTGAAATTTTTTCTTTGCATATCCAAGAGATGTTATGAGTTGGAGTCAGAGCACAGGGTCAGCCATGAAACAGCACTCCTGAAACACAAGGGTTAAGGGCCTCTCTCTAGGGCCCATGAGTGGCAGCTTGGAGGTACTGGGGTTTGAACTTCTGACCTTCTGATGAGCAACTCTTAACCAATGAGCTGCCACTTCCACTTCCCCCCACAATTTTTCCTCATGTTCTTATAATTCATAAGGTCATGTCGAGATTGAAAAATCTCACACAAGAGTGATTCTATTCATACTAACACACGTTACTCCGACTGTCAATTGTGTATAAAATAGCCATCAATAGCATAATGCTAACTCCCAGAGGCTGTGAGGGAGGGTTCTAAATGACCCTCTTCAGCCCCAGATGGCATGGCAGCTAGTGATTTTTTTCCTAGCATAATAAAATGTTTGGATCTGGCAGGATATTATGGACTGGTTTATGAGCTTTTTACTTTACTTTTTACTGCAGGATTTTCTCTTGAACCAGTTTTCTTCAACCTTCACCCAGGCCATTCTTGAATTTTGCTGTTATGATGATGTGTTTTTACCCAGACTTTTTCAACCTCAACCTGAACCTCAACCTGAACCTCAACCTCTCAACCTCCCTACAATATATGTAGAAAATGTGGGATTATAAAAATGTACAATATGGAATATGTATAATGTATTGACACCTGTACAAAAGTTATACACAGTGTATATACAGATATGAGGAAAAACTAGCCCAGGGGTCGGCAAACTTTTCTATGTTTCTCTGAGGGCCACATATTTTTTTCTTTCATTAATAGGGGACAACAGAAAATGACACATGCCGGAGTGACACCAGTATAATTGTGGAGATTTTATTCTAATTTTAAAGAGTATTTATTTTGCCTCCTATCCTGGATTAGTTTATTATTTTGTTCTGCACTGTACAGACAAATGAGCGTCACTTTTCAAGAGATACTGTATATCGCCTATTAAAAGAGCATTATTACTGTCATAATAGCATTTTTTTTATAATAGCATTTTTTCATAATCATTGGTAATCGAAAATGTGCTATTAAATGTGTCAGGTGCCAAACAGAAACAAGAAAATCAGTGCCTCAACCTCTATTAATAACTACAGGGAAATTTTAGGTTGAAATCCAACATTTATTACCAAATACAGGTGTGAGTAAAACACATGTTTAAAATTACACATTCAAAATATGTCTCTGGCACTGTTCAGAGGCCTGTACTAAATGTGGAGGCGGGCCATATTCGGGCCTAGTTTGGGGACCCCTGTTGTCGGATATACTGTATAATAAATTATATACAGTATAATTGAAAAAAATGATTGGATATCAGATTAGACTGATACAGTGAACAATCTGATTACTAGAAATTCATCCAGTCCTAGTTCACCTGTAAGCCATTCTGTAATGACCTGCTTTCTGTAAGGCCATTAGTCAGTTTAAGCCCAGATCTTTGGCTGTACAAAATTACCTTCTGCAATAAATCTGTTATTATGGAGCCTGAGCCAAAGTTGTCATGATGTGACAAGTTTAAACTATAAACAGTTTAGGTTCCACCACTGTGCAGCCAGACCTCATTTATGGGGTTTTCCTGATCGGCTAAGCTTCTCTGATCTGCTTCAGGAAACCAGGGCATCATTGGTATCTTTTCTTTACAACTTTTAAAAACCCCAACTGCAGTAAATAAATGCTAAATTTGCACACTCATTGCTGTTGCAGTGTGTGTGTGTGTGTGTGTGTGTGTGTGTGTGTGTGTGTGTGTGTGTGTGTGTGTGTGTTTTAGCTCTGCAAACATTCTCTCTTTAATTTAGTATTTGTTACTTTACTTTTAAAAGCTCTATTTCCATTTTAATAAGCCTGTGTTTTCTCCAGCATGGCGAAGTTAATAGATAACTAGGAATCTCATTGTATAATAGAAGACCTCAGCTCAGTTGCTGCCTGTTAAGTTTTATCAGGTGTCCAAATCATTCTTGTCAAACTGTGCTAATTGGAGCGCTAGCAACGTTAATTACAGCGTTAGCAGAGCTGTCCGTGTGAATGGAGTACCAAAGTGTAGTTTTGTGGTGTGTTTCAGGAGGAACCCTTTGTGATGGCAGCCGAGAGCACACTTGGACAACCGAAGCGTTATAAAGGGTTCTCCATCGACGTGTTGGATGCCTTGGCCAAAATGCTTGGCTTTAAATATGAGATCTATCAGGTTGCAGATGGAAAATACGGCTCTCCACAACTCAATGGCTCCTGGGATGGACTGATCGGGGAACTCACTAACAAGGCAATCGTGAATGACCAATCAGCAATCACCAACATGTTGATTTAAAGCAGGACAATACTCAAGTTTCAATGTTTTAGTTTTGGTTCTCTGTAGAACCTCACATTGCAGAATCAAGTGCACTAATTAGTGAACTACATCAGAGTTCATTAGTGAAGATCAATGTTCATTCTGAACTCGTGTCCACATTAGTGGCAAGTCACTTGTGTTAATTGTAGTTTTTGCCTCTTGTGGGCAATTACAGTTGAAGCTTGTGGGCATGGCCTGTTCAGAAGCACAAAGCAATGCTATACATACACCAATCAGGCATAACATTATGAAGTAATAGAATTCTGAGTGGTGAAGTGAAGAACACTGATGATCTTCATCATGGCTCCTGTTAGTGGGTGGATTTATTTATTAGGCAGCAGGTGAACATTTTGTCCTCAAAGTTGATGTTAGAAGCAGGAAAAGTGGGCAAGTGTAAGGATTTGAGTGAGTTTGACAAATTGTGACATCTAGACGTCTGGGTCAGAGCATCTCCAAAATTGCAGCTCCTGTGGGATGTTCCTGGTCTGCAGTGGTC
This sequence comes from Silurus meridionalis, assembly GCF_014805685.1. NCBI lineage: Eukaryota > Metazoa > Chordata > Actinopteri > Siluriformes > Siluridae > Silurus > Silurus meridionalis. The sequence goes on from NC_060891.1 coordinate 27,826,470, forward strand.
AGTATCTATCAAAAGTGCTCCAAGGAAGTAACAGTGGTGAACCGGTGACAGGGTCGTGGGGGACGAGGATTATTGATGCACGTTTGGAGCGAAGGCTGGTCCGTGTGGTCCAATCCAACAGACGAACTCCTGTAGCTCAAACTGCTGAAAAAGTTTATGCTGTTAATGTTCAAAGGATCAGGACTGTTTTAGCAGCAAAAGGGGACCAACACATTATTAGGCAGGTGGTCATCATGTTATGCCTTGTTGGTGTATGCATAGGTGTTGGTTGGTCTGAGCTTCTCACGATTTCTGTTTATTGATGTGTAATATTGTGTGTCATGCAGAGGGCAGACCTGGCGATTTCAGCAATCACCATCACTCCAGAGCGCGAGGGCGTGGTCGACTTCACCAAGCGCTACCTGGATTACTCTGTAGGGATTTTAATGAGCAAGTCTGTGGAGAAACTGTCAATCTTTTCACTTCTCGCGCCCTTTGACCTCTCGGTGTGGGTGTGTCTCTGTGCCGCCGTGCCCGTGGTGGGAGTGATGATTTTTATCCTGCGCCGTGTTCAGTCGGTCTGCTCACGCCAGAACGGTGCCACAGCCAACGCTGCCAACACCAACTTACTGAACACAGTGTGGATCGTTTATGGAGCCTTCACACAACAAGGTAACACAATAACGACATTTCTTGTAAGATTTGATGTACCATTTGACCATTTGTCCTATAGAACATAGAACTAAATGGTAGTATAATTGTAGTATGTTTGTGTGCTTCAGGTGTGGAGTCGATGGTTGCTTCAGTATCAGTGAGAATCGCATTGGGAAGCTGGTGGCTCTTCACACTCATTGTGTGTTCATCTTACACAGCTAATCTCACAGTGTACCTCACTTCACACAGATTGGACAACACAGTCAAGTAAGACTCACTTTCCTGCCTCGAATCGGTTTTGCCGATTAATCGGCACCAATGGTAGATTGTTGGAATTGTCAGTAAAAATCAATTCCAATAGTTTTTCCAGGTAGCGTTATGCAGTAAGAGAGTGGCCTCTAGAGGCGAATTACTGACACCATGTGCTGTTTTTTTCTATTGTTTTAGATGCAGCTCTTTATTTGTTTGGAGTGTTACTTTTTGTTTAATTTTAAATGCATGTCTTTTATTTTTCTCAATATTTATTATATTATAATCAGGGGTTCTGTGGAGTCTTAAAAAGTAAAAAAAAAAGTCTTAAATTAAAAAATGTAAATGTTATGCCTTAAAAAGTCTTAAATTTGCTGTTTTAGGTTGTAAATAATTTCAAACAGGTCTTAATTTTCTGATGTCCATGTACTGCTTCCTCTAATGCTCATTTAAATGCTCCCGCAGCACTTTAGAACTTTAGAATGTTTTTTTGTAGTTCTTTTTTTGCACTGGTCTAAAAATTTTTCGATATGTTTCAACTACAAATGAGACCAACACACAACAGCCAATCAGCTTTCTGTTATTGGTATACATTTCTCTTGGATTGTACCACAGATGTAAAACTGTTTTTTTTCCCAGCTATGAGAAAGTTCAAGTTATATTTATATTTATTATATTATTATTAGTTATTAAATTTAATACAAATAAAATACAATTATTAAGGGTTAAGTCCATTTGCTAACAATATGTGTGTTGTTATACAGGTCTTACATTTTATTCTTTAAGGTCTTATAAAGTCTTACATTTTACTTTGTAAAACATGCAGAAACCCCATTATTATTAATAATATATTCATATTTATTTTAATTAGCACATTTTCATGATTCACTACTGGGGTTTTTTTGGGGAGGGGTTTTGGTAGTAAATTTTGAAACTGTTTTACATCCAGCAATATTTATATCCAGTATCTATTTTAAATACTATCAGTTATTTAATCAGTTATCACTAAGAAGTACATGCCGTTATTTACATGGCGTTTTTGAACCTCTTTTTTTGGATTGCTGTTATTGCTACATTTTTATTAATTACAATGTTCACTTTTCTCTTTTACACACCGCAGTGTTTAATATACAACAAGTTTTCTGGCGGCGCTGTTTTGTGTTTTGTGTATTTGTCTTGCACTCTCTTGTATTGTCTTTGCACAGTTTGCACCAGGTTTCATACGATGCACTTTATGAGGCGAGGACACTTACTAGTCCTCAGCCCTGTGTTTTCTGTGATTGTTGTTGTATGTAGCACCAGGGTTCAGGAGGAACATTGTTTCATTTCACTGTGTACTGCGTCAAATATATATGGTTGAAATGACAATAAAAGCTTCTTGACTTGAATTACGATACAATCTAGCTATCAGTGTCGGTAAAATCCACTGTCAGTCCACCTCTAGATCTGACACATTCATTTTATGTTCAGCCATTTAATCTATTTTGGTTTCCTCTGTACAGTATAACCCTTCACTAATGGTGCTTATGCAATATGCTTTTCCTCCAAATTCCCAAACTGTCTTATTACTAGACCAACACTAAATTTTTGCACCAATTTTGAATTGCTTCCAGAGAACCGAATGCTCAAAATATTGGGGAGTCTGAGAAAAGTTTACAGACAAGATGATCAGAAAGGAAATCAGAGGGAAGTGATGATCTAGCAGTGATTTGGGGATGTTGGGATAAGATCATGGAGAATATAAGTACAGGAAAAGTGAGAGATGATCAGGAAGGAGATCATTGAGCAGATCTGGAGGTGATTTATTTAAGATTTTGAGGAGACAAAAAAGGAAGTCAGAAGGATGGATGAGGTCAGGAGAAGATAATGAAGAAGATCAAGGTGGTGATCCATTAAAGTTTATGGAAGAGATTGGAGAGGATTTTTGGAAAATCAATTCTATAAGCAACGATGAGATCAAAGGAAGAAAATAGAAAGCACGAGGAAGGACATAATGAAGGTAAACAATTAAAATAGGTATTTTAGTAAATTCCCAGTGGGGATACTGCATGTTATAGGAGCTGTGGTAATGTGGATGTTTTGGATGATCTACACAGAAGTGAAAAATACCCGGTTGTGTTGAATAATGTGACCCCAGGACAGTAGCAACTGATCCCAAAAGAACACAGTGAGAAACTGCAGCAGCAGCAGATTTGTGTTTACCAAATGTAACAAAATGTCTCCTAGTGACAACAAGCCAAGTGCTGAGTGTGTAAGTCTAACAGTTTTAAATATGGCATGACTTATAGTATCGAAGGCAGAACTTTGAGAGCAGAGTGCAGTGTGTATCGAAACTCATCAAGAGAAAAATCCATTTCAAACTTGTCATGGAGGAGACGAAAACTTATGGAGAAAGCAAGAATCATGGAAGAGATTTTCGAAAAAATCAGGTTAAATTTACGTTTGAAATCAGATAGAGATTTTGGGAGACATCTGCTGGCAGTTCTGGAGTTAATCTACCTGGAGAATAGGTGACAAATGTAGAGGGGATTAGGTTTTGATCAAAGAGGAGATCAGTAGGAGATCAAGGAAGACATTGGGTGGGGATCGTGGAGTAAATCATTGAGAGCAGATGGAGATTTTTGAAGACATGAAGCTGACATTGTGGAGGAAATTCATGAAGGGAATAGTTGATTAATGTGGACAAGATCAAATGGTCATCATAGGGGAGATCAGGAAGAGCTGGTGGCGTAGATCAGCAACAATAGACAGAGACTGTAAGAGATCAGGGAGGAGAACAGAAGGTGATCATAAAGGATATTGGGAAGGAGATCAGGTTGAACCAGTGTAAAATTATGGATTGAAACCTGATCATGGAGGCTGTGAAGCAGAGAAGTGGACATTTGCTGAAGTCATGTGTAAAGGTTGGGCTAAACTAGCCACCTCTGTCCATGGTGCTGATGTACTGAAGACTGGGTGATGTACTTTAGATGCAGGTATAAAACTACCAACGACTTTCTTTTTCCTTCCTGAAGACCTTGGTATATTGACAATGGTCCATGATGTTCAATTAATGGCTTTGACCGGTTGGTTATTGTTATTCCGATCAGCGCTGACTTCAGACGCATCTCTCACGCACTCGATTAACAAATCCAATTATCTGAGCCATTCTCATTAATGCAGAGTTAAATTAACACCATTGATGCACATCAGACTTCAACGACTTCAAGAAAACACTTACGCTGTTAATTGTTTTTCTGACATGTATGTCATAGTGTTCACTTCATCTACAATTCTCCGGGGACTCACGCCTGCTTATCTAATGAAGCAATGAGAAAGCCATCCACGTCTGTAACACTCTTCTTTTCCGCGCGCGTGTGTGTAGGTCTCTGCAGGATCTGGCGCAGCAGTCAGGCGTTAATTACGGCACAGTGAGAGACTCAGCAGTGTTTGAATATTTCAAGATGAAGGGAACGAACCCACTGGAGCAGGACAGCACATTCTCTGAGCTGTGGAGGACCATCAACAAACATCAAGGACAGGAAAACTGTGTGCACTCTCCGGCTGAAGGAATAAGAAAGGTAATGCAGATGAAAAGTTTAGTTACACTCTATGATAAAGGAGTGACGATGCCCTTAATTCTAGTGTTAAAGCCAGTTCTTTAGTTTATATACAGTTTCTTTACTCCAATTAGTGAAAACCCCTCAGTGCCGAAGAAAACACCATGGCAAAGAATTCTCTCTCTCTGCAATAGTGGGTTATTTAATGATTGAAAATAGCGACACCATAAAAACAGATAAACAATCTTCATTAAAGTGATTTCTCGTAGTTCAGCTGCTGGCAATGAATCCGCAGCATGTCCTGAAAACACGAGGCAGGAATACACCCTGGATGTGACGCCAGTTCTTAGCAGGACACCATGTACACACTCATTTACACATAAGGCCAATTTGCTGGCACAGCAAGTCCACCCATTAGTACAGTTTTGGCAGGTGAAAGAAAACCAGAGAACCTGGAGGAACCCCAAATACAAATTCAGTAACCTTAAATGTAAGACACATCACGTTGTACTATTGGTGCATAATGTATTTTTTTTGCGTGCAGGTGGATTTGGTCAAATATTTATGAAGAGTATGTTAACATGTAGTCAGATGCATGTGCACATGTGCATGTAATTAGTTACATGTGCTATAACGTTCGTTAGAAAAGAAACTTTCGACTTTTCTGCCATCTGTTTTTTACTGTTGCTACAAATATATTTTCACCTAATATATAACTTAATGTGTATATTTATTTATATTTTCTTATTTGTATTTTTTTACTTTAATCTTTACAACTGCAACCAAACAAAAGTGTTTAACAACACTATACAGTGTGATGAGGGTGTAAGTTGGGGCTCCAGAAAAGGAAGATCTAAGACCTAAGGAAGTCCTACTGACAAAATGTTCGACTAAATGAATGTTTTCAGCATCGACTTGAACACTGAGACTGTGTCTGAGTCCCAAACACTGATTGGAAGGTTGTTCCATAACTGAGGGGTTTATAGGAGAAACATCTGCCCCCTTCTGTAATCTGTACCAACAAATAGCCTGCACCTTTTGATCTAAGTATGCATGAAGGATTATACTTTTACAATAGTTCAATCAGATACTGCGGGGTAAGAGCGTTAAGTGCTTTATACGTCAGTAGTAGTATTTATAATCAATGCAAGATTTAATTGGGAGCAGTGTAGATGATTAAAACAGGGGTGATGTGGTCATATAAATCTCAGACCCTTGCTGCTGCATTCTGAACTAACTGAAGCTTATTTATGCACTTTACTCCAACACCCAGAGAGTAAATCTCGATGTAACAAAAGCATGAACTAGTTTTTCTACCTCCTATAACATCATATTTCTTATTTTAGCAATATTTCTAAGGTGAAAGAAGGAGACTCTGTAATATTTTTCACGTGAGCCTCAAAGGAAAGACTTGAGTCAATAATCACACCAAGGTCTTTGACTGCTTTTTAAGGTTTGCTTTGTCTTTTATATCAAAAAAAACATCCTCTCAACAGAGTTGTAGGCTGATTTATCTTAAGTTTGTAATTTAGTGTACCAGTGTAGATTTATTCATTGAAAGAGACTCAAAGCACTTTTGTACTTCACTCTGGAGACGGGGGTCTGCTAAATGCTATAAAGGTAAATGTACTGCTGTACACGCTGAAACAGAAACACCATGCGGAGATTCTACGGAATCGGAAAGTTTACTTCTAGCTGCATGTGGTCCTAGTAAAAGAACTTCCTTCTTATCTGTGTTGAGCAGAAAAAATATTATTAAGCATCCACTGTCTAATGCCTTTTCCACATTTCTCAACATTGTTAAGCTGATCTCTTTTATCTGGCTTTGCTGAAATATACAGCTGTGTATCTTTAGCATAGCAACAGAAGCAAATACCATGTTTATGTATAATTTCACCCAGAGGCAGCATATATAAAGAGAAAAGCAGTGGGCCTAAGACAGATCCTTGCAGAACACCAAACTTTACCTCAGAGAGTGTGGAGAACTCACCATTTACATCAACAAACTGATAGCGATCAGTCAAATAAGACCTGAGCCAGGAGAGAGCTTTTCCCTTTATTCCAACAACATTCTCCAGTCCAGCAAGCAGGAGATTATGATCAATGGTGTCAAAAGCTGCACTGAGGTTGATGGTCATTTACCACTTAAACTAGCGCCATCTCTGTGCTATGATGAGGCCGAAATCCTGACTGATACATTTCACAAATGTTATTCCTCAGTAGATGTGAGCAGAACCGCTGTGCTACAACCTTTTCTAAAATTTTGGATATAAAGGGGAGGACTGTAGTTGGACAGCTGACAGGGTGAAGGGCAGGTTTCTTAATTAGGTGGTTGATATCAGAGAGTTGGAAGGATTTAGGTTCATAACCAGTGCCATTGGTTACAACTTTAAAAGGTCATGTGACATTAGTCAGGCTTTCTGCAGAAGCAATGGTATTGGCCAATCCTTTTAGATGTAGCATGTGGCATTTGTCCAACATTCTGCATAAGCAAATGGTATTGGACAATATATTTTGTGCGAATGAGGGGTATTGGTCAGACCTTCTGTAGGAGCAGGCGATATTGATCAAACCTTGGTTTCGGTCCAAAGTTCTCTGGGAGCAAGTGGTATTGGTTAGACTTTGGTATTGATCAGTCTTTTTGTGGGAGCAAGCGTTATTGGTCAGTATTTCTCTGGGTCCAGGTGATATTGGTCAAACTTTCTGCAGAGAATTAAAGAGAATGGTATTAATCAATTATTTTTGCAGAAGCTGGCAGTATTGTTCAAATGTCTGCAGGATTAGACAGGATTTGGCAAATGGTGGGTTAAGGCATTAGATTTTGGATCAGAAGGTTGAGAGTTCAAATTCCAACACCACCAAGCTGCCACTGCTGTTCCCCCAGAAAATGGCCCTTAACTGCGCTGAATAAGGGGATCAGTCCTGAATGCCATAAATAAAAATGTTCTGAAGGATGATATTAGTCAAAAATTTTATAAAAAATTAGTACTGGTCAAGGAGGCAACCAAAATGTTCTTCTGAAGTGGGTGGTATTTGTCAAACCTTCTGCAAGAAGGGTTAGTATTTGTTCAAATTTCTCCAGGAGCAGGTGTTATCGATCAGTGCCTCTGTGGGAACAGGTGGAACTGGTCAATAGTTTGCAAAAGGACACAGCAGAATTTGGTTGAGTGTCTGTGGGAGAGGGTAGATTTGGTTGAGTGTCTGTGGGAGAGGGTAGATTTGGTTGAGTGTCTGTGGGAGAGGGTAGATTTGGTTGAGTGTCTGTGGGAGAGGTAGATTTGGTTGAGTGTCTGTGGGAGAGGGTAGATTTGGTTGAGTGTCTGTGGGAGAGGGAATGATTTTGAATAAAAAACAGTCCTGCTGTTCATAACAAGCCTCACTCCTCATTCATGAATATCTGTTCTCAGTAGATATGAAAATCGTTCAGTTTTCTGCTTTGACCCTTTAATAGTAATGGCCCGATGCAGGTCTGCACTTCCATAGGTTATCTCATGGGTTAGGAGTTGGGATGAACCTTACCCATGAAATTAATTTATTGATTGTTCATTTCTGTTTTATTCTTGCTTTTGACTTTTTTGTTGCTGAGTGGAGACATGATTGAGTAATAGAATACCAAGTAGTAACCTATTTCACTGGTGTAAAGTGTTTGTATGTCAGCGGTGGACATTAATATATGAAATGTAATTTGTTAATGTACCTAAGTAGCTTTTAATAAATGTGTACTTTACTAAAGTATTTACATTTGGATAGACTTTTACTTTAACTTCACTACATTTTAAATATCTTACTTTGTACATTTTTCAATCAGTCGTTCCTTTTTATTAATGAGGATAAAAACTGGTAAAACAGGATCGAGCGCACGCTCTGTTTTACACGTGTTCTGATCTGCGCTTGGTGTATCTACTGATCACCAACATACAGTTCAGCATCAGTTCAACATCAAGCAGAACATTTAGAAAGGAATAAATGATGAAGAAACTCCAGACTCAAACTCACCACAACACACGTGGATTTATTTCAGGAAATTACAACATTAGCATGCGCTAGCTGTTATTCTTGTGATTTGATTTGGGCAACGGTTACTAAACGACATTATTCCACGCCGCGGCTGATTATTTCTCTCTAACCCTGAAATTAAACCCGAGCGTAATCTTTTCAGCGAGGAACACAGGAAACACCTCAGCCTGTCTATTGTTTGCTCTTGTTCTTGTCCTCTTTTTATTCTGTGTACAGAGAGCAATATTTCAGCAGCCACTGAAGTCTGCAATCAGTAATTCTGTATCAGAGGGGGTTTACTTCTATTCTTTTCTTCTGCTCTTTGCAATAATAATTGCTGTGAATTGTTATTAAATGATCACCAGGGCAACATGCAGAAGCTCAGGAACACAGCGTTTTAGAGGATATCTCATATGCTGTTGCTTTGAAAGGTTCGTGTCCTTCCGAAAATGTTTTGCTAATTAGAAAAGGTGGCATGAGCCCATCAGAGAGGAAACTGACACCGTGCATGTGCCATTACAGTCCGTCTGAAACACACACTAATTTAGAAATCAATTTAAAATAATTTTTAGCAAATACTTGCTACATACAGTGTGACACGTAATTAAGTCCCCAGCATGTTCTTCAGCTCTTATCAGTATCTGAAATAGTTACAGGTGTGCCGTTACGATCCGTGCAAATTTCATTCCAAAAAACAAATACAAACGATGGAATAATTTACTTTTTGCTTCAAAATGTAAAAAATATGAAATATTTACGCCTCATTTGGAACATTATATATTATTTTTTTCTATTTTATTTATTTTTTTTGCATAGTTTTTTTGGTCCTTTTGAACATCCCGGATGTAAAACAAACCGTTTAACCCATCAGTGGCTTCATCCAACATACTGTCTTTGCCCTGAGAAGTTCATATGGATCACTATGTGCTTTTCTGTACTTATATCTTCATACACTTGCAGAACAACTCTGAATAACCCTAAAGCCCCCCATAAGTTGTTCCCAGCCACACCTAATCCTGCCCTGCCCTGCCATGCCCTGGCCCACCCCATCCTGCCCTGCCCTGCCTCCACCCAATGTTCTACTATACTGTGATCTTTCAATATGTTATTATCATAATACTGTATGTAATATCATATTAACTATCATTTGTGCAATAGTGCCAGAGTGGACATTTCTTCCTGAGAAAAGAGGACCAATGAAATTCCCTTTAGTTGGGATTGGATAATAGATTGGAAATTTAGTGCACTTGCACAGGAAATTGATCATATTTTGTACTGATGAATAAATAAGTCATTTTCTGTTTTCGTGTGATCAGAAACAATAAGAAACATTTTCTCCTTTTCCTGCTTTCAATATTAAATCATAAAAAGGAATGAAAGATTATTGTAATTCGCATCGTATTTCACATTTTGTTTTTCTATTGCAAATCAAAAAACAAATAAAATGTACAGAGCGGGGCTGGTTCTAGACATTTAGAGGTCCCCCAGCCTCCTTCCCTCCACTTTTCAGAAAAAATAAAAAGCACTTGTAACAAATATAAAACTTTAAATATAAAGTCCTAACGTGTCATGGCACTCAAGCTTTTTTGATCTCAGAATAAACCACATGCAAATAATAATCCATCTTCAAGTTACGCTGCCCGCTTTGATTAAAAACACCGCATCCCGGCCTGAGGCAATTTTCTGCTCTGCCTATAGCTGGCGCTGTCCCTCGCACATTCCCATTATACATCGTATATCTTAGCAATTCTCCAGTGATATTTTAGTATCGTCTCTTTTGTTTTAATGCCTTCACATTAATAAGACAGCTGGTCATGTTGAATATCGTCATTGCCTAAAGACGCTGGAGACTCCTGCCATTTTACATAAACATCTCCTTAAAGACACGTTTTATGATCTTTTTTAATTTGGTGTATCCACCATGCGAGTCCCTGTGAACAGGTCATTCATCTAGAACCTGTCAGAGGGGGAAAAATCCACACCTTCTGACCAATCAGAATCTTGAATCCGATAACGCCATGGTGTAACAGACAATTAATGAAGTGAGGTAAGTCGTTCTCACATCAGCAGTTCAGAACAAACGTTAACACTCAGGATCGTTAATATTTAGTTCCACCTGGCAGAGAGAATAAAAGGAAAAGTTCAAGAGAACAAGTCGGTCAGAACAAGTGGGTTAATCAGGAAGGAAAATGTCTGGTGATCGCTGAGAGAACTGACCAGCTGTAGCACATAAAGCTGAGCGTAAAGCAGCATTGTGTAAAATATATATACGATATTAAAAACAACCCAAATATCGAGCGCTGGCTTTAAAGTGTGCACATATACGTCCCGTAGAGTGGTGTGTTTTAAACCAAGTGCACACTGTGTGATTTTGGCCATTTTTAAGACACATTTTGAAAATCCTAAAAGATTCCTATATTCCGTAGTCTGTATTCTATGATTTACGGTTAGTTTACCGACAGATTAATGGATGTTGAGATCATATTTTTTTCCGTCCTATGGAATTCCAACATGACTTCTCCTACGAGGAGCATCAATAGGAGCGGAAAACCTGATGATGAGATTAGCGCGACAAACATCCCAAACCTCTGGGAAAATGTGGAAATGAATTGAATAGACTTTATTTGTCACATATACATTACAGCACAGTGAAATTCGTTCTTTATATCCCAGCTTGTTCAGAAGCAGGGGTCAGAGCGCAGGGTCGGCCATGATACGGCACCCCTGGGCACCCCTGGAGCACAGAGTGTTAAGGGCCTTGCTCAAGGGCCCAAGAGTGGCAGCTTGGTGATACCGGGGCTTGAACCCCCAACCTTCCGATCAGTAACCCAGAGCCTTAACCACTAAGCTCCCACTGCCACTCCAGCAAGATGGAGGGAAAAGGAGTGTTTGTATGACATTTTGATTATCACGGCATGTCAGGAAGAAAATGAACGCAGCAGATTGTTTTTGTTTGCTGCTAGCAACCGTTAGCATAAGAATGAGCCGTCTGGACGTGTCACGGGTTGATGATGTAAAACTTCGTACGAGCCTTTACTTGTGCGCATCAGTTTTTGACTGACGTTCAGTCTGACATTTGGATAACTGAGATCCTACGGTGTGAAACAGGAAACCTGTTCTTACAGTCTGACAAGCAACAATCGCAAAATACTATAAATATTGCTCTGTGTGCAGGAAAAATGGGCAAGCGTGAATATCTAAGTGCCTTTGACAAGGTCCAATGGTGTGATATCTGGACTATTTAATCTGAGCGTCTCCAAATCAGCAGGTCTTGTGTGGTGTGGTGGTATCTCTTGCGTTTCTCTTGGGTGCATTGTTTCAAGGAGCAGCACCACCAAGTGTCTGTATACATTGGAGTTTGTACCTAATCAGATTTTGGGGGCACATCGTGTATTTCCGGGGTCAATTATATCTGCTCTAATCTCTGGAGGAGCAGCACCTGTGGGCTTTTTCATCAGAAACTCCATGTTGCTTGAAGCTGTTGCTTTGAAGAATTAAACCGTTTACCAATTTGATATTTAGCGACCAGTGAAAGGCGACGTGTTGAATTGTGATCATTGTGTTTGTTGCTTTAGTTCAAGCTGGATATGTTGAAAAGGAGGCAGAACAGATACAGATATCACACCACCCAAAGCTCCTACAATGGACACCAGAAATGGACAAACAAGCAGTAGAAGAAGGTGGCCTGCTCTGAGGTATCATGACAGTCGATCAAGGCAGTGTGACGCTCAGGGTGATGTTCTACTGGGAAACCTTTGGTCCTTGCGTTCATATTGATGTTATTTTAATGAACCGTATTATCTACCTAAGCACTGATTCAGACCACCTGCGGTTTTACACCTTCATGGTGACAGCTCTCTGCACATCAACACTGCAACACACTGTACAAAAACAGTTTGAGGAACTTGATGAAGAGTTCAATCCAGCTGATCATACACCAAGTCTGATCCATAGAGACCCCACCTCACAAATTAGAGTGCTTAAAGGATCTCCTGCAAACGTCTTAGTGCCAGATACCAACATACATTCAGCGTTCTTGTGTAGTTCAGGACATAGAGGAAGTAGACATTATTAGTCAGGAGGTTTTATGTTGTGGCTGGTGGGAGGAAAAATAAAACGATCAGGAATATTTTACTGGGTTTTCTCATCGAAACCTCCCATGTGATAAATCAAACATAACATTGCAGCTCATTTTGCAGTAATGATCTGGCTGTTTGGATTTAAAATGTCGTATAATTTGTTTGGAGCATGTTGAATCAAACGCTGATCTAAACTGCTATATTTATAGCATCAGCCCACTCATGATCAGAAAAATAAATCTCCCTCGTTCTCTTGTTCTTGCTGAAACATGATTAGATGAAATCCTGCACTGTACGCCAGTAAAACTTTTATGGCCTGACAGATCTTTTTAAGTACTGCGTTTTGGGTTTTTGATTAGCACTGCCTAGGAAGAGGTTTTATTGGGTTGGTTTTGTGGGATTTGGCAACCCTGGTCCTCAGGAAAAGTGATCACAGTGTGGTCAGAGGAGACTCAGTGAGAGAGAGAGAGAGAGAGAGAGAGAGAGAGAGAAAAGAAGGAGAAAAAAAATAAAAAAGAAGAAGAAGGAGGAGAAGAAGTAGTAGTAGCAGATAGAGAAGAACATGGAGAAGAAGAAGTAGTAGCAGAAGGAGAAAAGATGGAAAAATAAGAGACAAAGTAGAATGTGCGGATGAATGTAATTCAGAGAAAATGAAAATCTTTCAAACCCATTTAAGAATCTGACAACTCCTTTCCCCAATTTTGTGTGTGTGTGTGTGTGTGTGTGTGTGTGTGTGTGTGTGTGTGTGTGTGTGTGTGTGTGTGTGTGTGTGTAGGTAAAGCAGGAGGCGTACGTGTTCCTGTGGGACATGGCCGTGTTGGAGTACGCTGCCCTGATGGATGATGAGTGTTCTCTCACTGCTACAGCAGATCCACAAAATACCAAAGGCTACGGCATCGGCCTTCAGCACGGCAGCCCTCACCGAGACATCCTCTCACACACGTCTGTCTCATTCCTCTCTCTCTACCTCTGTCTATCTGTCTATCTGTCCATGTCTTTTTCTCTCAGTAATGTATTCCTTACCTAGATATCCTCTCAGCTGTCTGAGACATCTGCATGTCTGTTTTTCTGTCTGCATGTCTGTCTGTGTCTGTCTCTTTCTCAAATTTGATCTGTCTGTAGATGTGTCTGTCTCCCTTTGTCTGTCCATCTATATATCTATCTCTCTTTGACAGTCTCTTAGCTTTCTCTCTATTTAACAGTTATATTTCTCTGCCAGACATCTGTCTGTCTGTCTGTGTGTGTGTGTGTGTGTGTGTGTGTGTGTGTGTGTGTGTGTGTGTGCCAGTCTCTCTTTTAGACGGCTAGTCTGTCCATCTGCTTTATCTCCATTAAACAGTTATATTTCTCTGCCAGTCATCCGTCTCATGTCTGTCTGTTTTTCTCTCTTTATCTTCCTCAGTTTTTACTCATCACTCTCTTTCTCTATTTCTTTGTGTCTTTTTTGTCATCTCTCTCTCTCTCTCTCTCTCTCTCTCTCTCTCTCTCTCTCTCTCTCTCTCTCCCCAGTCTTTCTGTCTCTTGTGATATTAAACAGTAAATGTTTTCAGTAATGAAGGAATAGTATGTCAGATCTTATAAACATAATCATATGAACTAAGATTGTAACAGTAAATAACACTATAATTCATTATCACGTTTTGTGTGTTTGTGTGTGGGGGTGTGTGTTTGTAGGATCCTTGAGCTGCAGCAGCGTGGTGATGTGGATGTGTTAAAGCAGAAGTGGTGGCCACATAAAGGCCGCTGTATTAACGAGCGCCGCTCGGAGAGTCGAGCTTTAACTCTGCACGCCCTCTCAGGGGTTTTCTGTTTACTTGCTTTTGGGTTGTTTGTATCCGGCCTGGTGGGGGCGCTGGAGAGCTGGTACACACATACGCCTTGCAGAACACATACGCAGGTAAACACACACACACACACACACACACACACAGTGACATTTGAGAAGAAAACAACACTTGGCTGTTATGCAGCAGAGCAGTATGTCACTGTTTACACCTCCACTGTTCAGAGTCCTGAGAGGCTTATTATCTACAAACAGAGACTAAATCACACTGTTTTATTCTTTCCATCTGCCACTGAAAACATTTTAAACAAATATAAATGAGCATTTTAACATTTTAAACTAAAAATCAGGTCATTTTAAGATCCTCAGTTATTACTAATATTTAGACCTGGTAAAGAAAGGGCAAAGCCGAATTTGACTAAAATCACTGAGCTTTCAGATGTATGATTTGCAGTGTGAACAAGAAAGTCCAGATGTTTAATATGTAGTGTACACAAGAACGTCCAGATGTTTAATATGTAGTGTACACAAGAAAGTCCAGGTGTTTAATGGGCAGTATACACAAGAAAGTCCAGATGTTTAATGGGCAGTGCTCACAAATATGCCAAGATGTTCAATGAGTAGAATACCTTAGAAAGTCCAGATGTTTAATTAATGGACCATCAGCACAAGAAACCCAAATCCAGATGTTCAGTGGGCAGCATACACAAAAAAAGGCTGCATGTTCAATGGGCAGTTTACACAAGAAAGTCCATTTATACTCCCATTTATTGTATTCAGCAGACACCGTTATCCAGAGCGACTTACATTTTAGCATTGTATACAACTAAGACGTTGAGGGTTGAGGGTTGAGGGCCTTGCTCAAGGGATCAACAGAGGCAGCTTGGTGGTGCTGGAATTAGAAATCATGATCAGATGTTCAATGGATAGTATACACAAGATAGTCCAGATGTTTAAAGGACAGTATACAGAAAGAACTCCAGATGTCTAATGGACAGCATACACAAGAAACACCAACTGTAGATGTTTAGTGGGGAGCATACATAAAAAATAATCCAGATGTTCAAAGGTTTTAAATGACCAGAATGAAATGTATGAACAGACGTTCACAGGGGACAGTATACCCAAGAAAACTCAAGAAAGTCCACATGAATTTCCAGATGTTTAACAGGCAGTATATGTAAGAAAGTAAGTAAGTCAGTCCAGATGTTTAATGGAAAGTATACATAAGGAATTCCAGATGTACAGTATATACAAAATAGGTTCCAAGTTTTCAGTGTCAAGTCCTTTAAAGGCTTTACCTCCAGTAAGCACATTTCTAATGAGGTGTTTCTTTACATTGTGCTTTTGAAGGTGAAATATTCAGTGACAAGGAAAGGTTTTACAGATTTTAAAGTTTTTACATTTTTAAGGTGCACTTTGGTACTTTCCTTTATGGACGTGTTGGATGATGACCTTCACACTCTCGTCTATAAGTCAATCAGAGATTCTTTGGTAGCCCTTTATTTAAGCCTAGAGATGGTGTTGATGCTCCCTGAGGCGGTTTGCTGTTGGTCAGCAGATTTATTTATTCTCACTGAACATGTGTGGGATTTTGAGGAGGTTGTGGCTCATTGATGAAGGCTTTTGGCTACTGATCAGAAGGTCATGAGATCAAGCCCTGCCACCGGCACACTTCTACTGTTGGGACTTTGTGCCAAAACTTTTGACCTTCTTTGCTCCAGGGCTGTCAGATCACAGCTGGCTCTGAGTTGCTCATCCTAATCTTCTGAAATATGTGGGGAAAAATGTTCACTTGAATATGTGAAAAAATGGTGGAATGTCCATGGTGTAATGCAGGAAACCTGTTCTGAGTTAGTTTTAAGAGTTTTAAGTTCAGGGATTTCCAGGAATCACCAAAGAACATCTCCATCACCCAGAGTAATTGTGACTTCTGATCATTAAATCTAATGATTGCCTGGAACAAGACGATCTTTCAGGAGGTGTCTACTAGTTGAAGCAAATTGCTTCAGCTTTGTTTGAAAGCAGTGTGATGTGTCTATAGTGTCTGAACTGCCACTGAGATTAGATAAGGTTTCATGGGAATAGCCATCACTCCAGAGTGCATACAAAACATCTCTTCAGCTCCTCTCAGTGAGACACACCTGCTGATCTGCTGCGATAAATACAGCATTCACATTTGCATATAATCACCCAGGTGACAAGATACAAGCCGAGGTTAGCGCTAACTGGCTGATAATTAAGGACCTGCCTCCAAGGGCAAATATTTAAGCTCACGTTTAAGGTTAAACTCAAGGCAGGCAAATGACATGAGTGTGAAAACCGATCCTGCATCACTCCAGCCTGCAGTTTCTTTCGTTTTTAATTTGGGGATTTTTTTTTTAAATACTCTGGTACCTCTATGTGCTGCGATACAGACATCAACCCTGTTATAGTGTATGCTTTCTCTCCGCCCAAGACAAATGAAATTGCCCCAAGTGCATGATGCCCTTCATAGAGGAAATGGTCCAAGCGGATAGTAATTGAGATGAGATGCTCCAGCAAGCTCCCTGAAAGTTAGCTAGAGAAGTCATTTTAACTCGTCCTGACAGTCGATCATAGAAAGCAAGCCACAGGACCTCCTCGTTCCGATGTTCATTTCACCCTGAATGCAGAAGCCAGTGGCAGCTCAGTGCACATGTTTCAGAGCCATTAGCCTGTGATTAACCTTCAGCAGACTGCTCGATAGCTTAGCATAACGGCGATATACACATTTCTATGCAAATACATTTACTTTTCAGTTTTATTTGTAGACCGTTTTTAGCAATAAACACAGTCCCAAAGCTCTACATAAATCGCTGTGTAAATTTATACGAGGGGTGTTCAAGTCAAACCAGGACTTTTGAGGTTATAAATTAAAAGAACAAATTTCAAGGAATTGAAACTGCATTTATTAATTTTTTTACATCCTCCCCTGCTACATTTATGCACTCATCCCAGTGTTTAGCTAACGTCTGGAAAGGTTCGACATGGAAAGATTTGTCAGTACGCCTGCTTCACGTCGTCATCAGTTCTGAAATGGAGAATGTACGGCCATCTTTAAAATGTTCACACCATTCGAATGTCCTACCTCGGCTGAGCGTCTCATTACCGTACTGTGCATCAAGTCTTCTGTAAATATTTGCTGGTTTTACGCTTTTGTTTACAACAAACTTCAGCACCACACGCTGTTCAGCACCACACGCTGTTCCGTGCACATGCTAACACCGTTGCCTGCCTATCAGTGATAGGACACGCTAGCCACTAGCTAGCATCCATTTTTATACCTTTAAAATGAAAAGTCCCGGTTTCACTTGAACATACTTTAATCTTACATTAAGATTCCTAACGAGGAAGCCAGAGGAGACAATGACGACAAAAACTGATTTATAGACGTGTTTTATATGTAAAGGATGTTCAGTTGAAGTGTACAGGGACAAGATGTCTTTTTATATCTCAAAGTTATTATATTATTTAAATGTAGGACACATGATCTACATTTTCTGGATCTGCCCTTGAGATTTTGCAAGGTACATTATACATTTTGTTTATAATAGAGTGTTTTTTTACGTGATTTTTAGTAGTGATCAGTTCTCTTGCAACGTAGGCAAACAGGAGCAGCTACTTTCATTTAATTTTCAAGGTTTTCAATCTACACTCTAAAAAAACATTGTAAAACTCGTTTTATTATCTGTTTTTAGAGTTTAAATACTGTACTTCTTCTTCTTCCTCTTCTTCTTTTGGCTTCTCCCATTAGAGGGCGCCACAGCGGATCATCCGTCTCCACAACCCCCTGTCCTCTACATCTGCCTCTTTCACACCAACTACCTGCATGTCTTCCCTCACCACTTCCATAAACCTCCTCCTTGGTCTTCCTCTTTTCCTCCTTCCTGGTGGCTCCATCCTCAGCATTCTCCTACTGATATACCCCATGTCCCTCCTCTGCACATGTCCAAACCATCTCAATCTCACCTCCCTCACCTTGTCTCTAAAACGTCCTACATGCGCTGTCCCTCTTATAATTTCTTTTCTAATCCTGTCCATCGTCGTCACTCCCAACAAACATCTCAACATCTTCAGCTCTGCTACCTCCAGCTCCACCTCCTGTCTTTTACTCAATGCCACTGTCTCTAATCCATACAACATCTCAGGTCTCACCACAGTCCTATAAACTTTCCCTTTCACTCTCACAGACACTCTTCTATCACAAATCACTCCTGCTATCACTCTTCTCCACCCACTCCACCCTGCCTGCACTCTTTTCTTCACTTCTCTAACACACTCTCCATTACTTTGCACTGTTGACCCCAGGTACCTGAACTCCTCCACCTTCTCCACCTCTTCCCCCTGCAACCGCACCCCTCCACTGCCCTCCCACTCATTCACACACATGTACTCTGTCTTACTCCTACTGACTTTCATTTTCCAGCATGTACCTCCACCTCTCCAGGATCTTCTCCACCTGCTCCCTACTCTCACCACAAATCACAATATCATCCACAAACATCATAGTCCACAGAGACTCCTGTCTGACCTCTTCCTCAGCATGAAACCATACTGCTGCTCACAGATGATCACCTCTTCCCTCAGCCTGGCTTCCACTACTCTTTCCCATAACTTCATGGTGTGACTGATCAACTTTATTCCCCTGTAGTTACTGCAGGTCTGCACATCTCCCTTATTCTTAAAGATCAGTACCAGCACACTCCTTCTCAATTCCTTAGGCATCTTCTCACCTTCCAGAATTTTGTTAAACAATCTTGTTAAAACTCCACTGCATCTCTCCTAAACATCTCCATGCTTCTACTGGTATGTCATACTGGTATTCACCATCTCCACATCATCCAACCTTCTCTCTCTCTCTCTCTCTCTCTCTCTCTCTCTCTCTCTCTCTCTCTCTCTCTCTCTCTCTCATTTTACTCATTCATCAGCTGCTTGAAATACTCCCTCCACCTTCTCAACACAAATTTAGACCCTTTACTGTGACTCCAAAATCAGGAATATATATACAATCACCACAGACTCATTCATTACATGCTTTTATAAGCGTTTTCTTGCTGTAAAGCTGCTCTGAGACAATGTCCTATGTTAAAAGTGGAGTATTGCAAAGTTGTAATTTTTTTTATAGTCATATGCATGTAGGAAGTTCTTCTCCCAGCGCATTGTAGACCAGTAGAGGGTGTGCCAGGATGGAAGCCTTGGAAACGATGATGGAACCTATTAGGGTGATGGTTTACACACGAGTGTGCACTAAGGAAGAAAGCTTAAAGAGGCTTCAGGTGTGTTGTCAAGATGTTGTCAGAGTGTATAGGATGCTGTGTGTGCTCTAATCTGCCATTACTTACAGTTTGGGACACATTAAGTGCTCATCTCCAGCACCCCACAGAGCTTTGTGGATAGTGATTGCTAGTTGTGCGTCTTTATGCTCCAATTTGCTCCAATTCAAGTGCTTTTTAAAAATCATGAACACAATGTCCTCAAGATTAAAGAGGAGCGGGACCATCTGGCTCGTTATTAGCACTCTAAACAAAAAGCCGCATCTCTGATGGTATGGATGAGCTTTAGTGTCCTAGTGCAGGAGCAACAAACGCTTCCATCCAGAAAATGTCTGTGCCGGCGGTGCGCGAGTGGAGGGCGGAGCCAGACGGAATGAGCGGTAAGAAACACCTGCAGCTGATGAGACTAATCAGTGCTTTCATTAATTAGTCTCTTTTCACTGAGACTAATCAGAGTTTCAGTCTGCCAACGGCAATACGGAGAAGACAGACACCAGCCTCGGGAAGAGCGCCACCGGAGTGATGGCGCCGGCAGACGTCAAGTGAAAAGTCGTCCCAGAGGGCGAACCCCGGCGTGAGTGGGAAAGCACCAGGGTGAAAACGACACGAGCGTGGAACCAGTGGGATTTGGGGTTTTGGGAAGGCCTTGTATTTGAGCAAGACAATGCTTATTGCAATCTGCATCTATTACAGTAGCATGACCGGCCTGCAGTCTAGACCTTTCACCATTTAAAACATTTGGTGCACAATAAAACAGAAAATACAACAACGGAAACCCAGAACTTTTGAGCAGAATGTGTCATTCCTCTCCCAAAACTTTAGGTCTTCACAGTTTCCGATTTTAAATTAACCTTATTGTTTACTTAAAGTGATATATATTGTGGCATTTTTCTTTATTTTTTTATGAATAGAATATGGATTTATAAAATTTGCAAATTGTTGCAAAACTGTTTTTATTTCCACTTACACAGTGTCCCAACTTTTGTTGGAATTGCAGTGTTGCCCATGTTTTTGTTTTTTGTTTTAGTCTATAACTCCTTCTGTAGTGTCTGGTAGAATGTTATAAAGAAAAGATTTTGAATAAGAATGTACTTAGAACAGATTTAGTGCTTCATTGTGCTAATTTGTATATAGCAAAAAAAAAAAAAACCTCCAGCACTCAGAATGTGTCCTCAATGTGTGTGTGTGCACACTGCAGCAGGTGGCAGAAAATCACAGCAGGCTACAACATCAACATGCTTCACTTCACCGAGCAATATATGAATTAAATGGAGCATGTTCTATTTAAACAAACATATTAAGTCGAAATGTGTGTTTTATGGAAAGCAGTAGGGGTTAGAATAAAAGAAGAATGTAAAAAAAAAATCCAAGTGACCATTATATCCACAGCTTACTGATGTCGACTGGGTGATTTATTTTTCTTTTTAATCAAAATCTGAAAGCCTGGATTTTTGATCTGCATGTCCCTGGTGTCTGGACTAGAAATTTGCCCCCGTGCAAAAAATAAGTCCATAAACCAAGAAAGACAATTTGGTGGCTCAGTGCTTAAGACTTTGGGCTACTGGTTGAAGGTCCAGCTGGACCTGTGAGCAGGGTTGTTAATTCTGCTCAGTTGTATCTTGTGTTACAATCTGGAGAAAAATCTCAGCCAAATTAGTTCTGTGCTCATGTTTGTGGGCAGATATCACTCAAGTGGGAATTGGTAGCTCAGTGGATATGTTGTTGGATTTTTCTAATCAGCTAGTCATGGGTTCAAATCCCAGCACCACCAACGTGCCACTGCTGGGCATGTGAACATTGCCCTTAACTCTCAGTTGCTCGGCTGAAATAACTGTAAGTCACTCTGGATCAAAGCTTCTGCCAAATGCTATAAATATAAATGTGTTGCGTTGCTCTCTAGGACATCACGTTAAGGCAAAAATCGAATGGTTTTACATGAAGACCTCGAAACACCCCATCGGGTTGAGTAATGGTGTCACACTCAGAACAATGAGCTTTGAGACCCCTCGTGTGATCACACAGCCATCAATGTAAAATGGCTAAACATCCAGTCTGCTCAAGCTGCTTTCTGACTGGTTCATTATTACTTATTTAATTTATGCGGGTCTTTTTTTGATAATGAGACGTGTCTCCATCTGTCCCTCAGGATAAGGAGGTGGACTTGGAGCAGGTCCAGCAGCGCTTCAGTGGGCTAATTAGCGATGACGATTTATCGCATAAACAGCTTCCTGCTTCACCGCTGGACGTCTCCACGCTAGACGTTGGCAACATCTGTCACCGCCAGGACTCGCGTGACGCCATGACCCCGTTTCCTCCCGGTGCTTTGTCTGTTCCTTCACTATTCTCTGAAAGCGGTGTCGGGGGCATGGCCAGCAGAAACATGCCCCTCCCCCTTTCCAGCTCCACACTGCCCCCTCCATCACGCTGTAAACATCGGGCACCGAACGGAGGAATTTTACACCAAAGTCCCATAAAAATGCCAATCAAATACCAGCCAGTGCCCAGCAGAGCCATGGATACCAATCACGGCACCTCCATATGACATCACAACGTTGAACATGACATCATACAACCAAAACGGAATCGCCGGAGACGTCAGCGGCCAACGCGTAATATGACATTCAGATAATAAAAAATGAAGCGATTTCATTACTACATCGTCCGAGCAAATGAGCATTGACGAAAGTAATGGCACCCCGATAATGACATTCAGTACGCGAATTATAACAACAACCAGCCAATCACAGTCATCGTGACCACCGGAACGAACAATGACACTTTATTGTGGAAATAAAGCCGCAGAGTTTCCTTTTCCTCCGAGCCGCTGACTTTATAACAGTGCAAATCTGTAAATAACTGAAATAACTGAGCAGGTGGTAAAGTCAGAGTGTATTTTCAATATTCTAGATGTTTTTTGACTTTGGTATTAAAAGGTGTAAATTCTCTCACTCTATATAAATGTGTGTGTGTGTGTGTGTGTGTGTGTGTGTGTGTGTGTGTGTGTGTGTGTGTGCGTGTGCGTGTGTATACTATATATATATATATATATATATATATATATATATATATATATATATATATATATATATATACACACACACACACACACACACACACACACACAGACGGTTTGTAAATTTGGATCAAAGTGGATATGGAGGATTCCTCAAGGTTGTTTTCTAAATACCCAGCTCACAGTTTTGCAGTAAGAAAGTCTTGACTACAATGTTCATAAAACAGTTTCTACAGTTACACACACTCATGAGTTATAACGATTTTTTTTTCCAAATAAAGACAAAAATTTAAAGGAGAAATTCAACACTGTATTTGTGCTTGTATTCCTGTGACGATGCTTTGTGTGTGAGTGTGTGTGTGTGTGAGTGTGTGTGAGTGTGTGTGTGTGTGTGTGTGTGTGTGTGTTACACAACAAAAATAAACAGTGTGAGACCCTTTAGCACTGCAGGATATGACACAAAAATTTCATGTACAACACAATGAAATTATTTTTTCGCATTGTGTGTGTGTGTGTGTGTGTGTGTGTGTGTGTGTGTGTGTGTGTTGCAGTGTGGTCTCTGCTCCTTGCTGCAGTAAATATAAAATGAAGGATTGCGGGTTAGTGAAAGACACACACACACACACACACACACACACACACACACAGACACACACACACCCCACACCAGAGGAGACATTCACAAATTACATTGTGTTTAATGGTTTGTGTTCAATTGTTGGTGAAATCTTCTAACTGTATGTAAACAAGATTTCCCTGGTGGCTATCGTGCTCCCCCATTTTTTTAAAAAATGATCATAAACCAGAAGCCATATGAAGCAGAGCTCAAAATACTGCTGAATCTAATCTGCCTTCATTCCTAACCCTGATTTTTCATAAAGATCCTTCACGTGCAAAAGTAAATAAAAAGAGACGTAATCATAAAACACGCCAGCGTTCTGCACGCGAAAGATGCGAAATTGCCTGTAGGTCATTTATTTCAGCCAAAATCACCAAAAATCACCTGTTCTGAGCTCCAGATTTAAAGATGTGTTGAGGCTCTGGATACCGTTACCATTAGGTACCTATTGGAAATGAGAAACTCGGCTCCACGTACACACTTGCACACTAATCAGCTGCACTCACACCGTAGGCACCAAGTAATAAAATTCAGCAGCGGCTCTGTTAACAGCCTACAGATCTACGCGTTCAGAAGCGCCGTATCCCAGCCCTCATATAAAATTATATTGCTAGAGGCTTATCCTTGTACTTTGACAGAACAAATGTGTTTCTCCCTCACAGCCTAATGGCACCCGGCTCGCACGATCCAGCGAGCGCTTCGAAAGCGCGTTTTAAAACATAAAATAAAAACATAGGCGCCAACCAGAGAAAACTTCAAGAGAAATTCCTAAAACATGAGAAGTAAAAAAAATAATAAATCAGTAAAAAAAGCAGCAGAGCAAACAAGGTACAAGCATGCGAATGTAAAATGAAAATAAGTCAATTCACTGCTAAGCCTGTTCAAATTCCAGTGTCTGAAGATAAGACATGAAGGCCGAGAGCTGAAAAATGGAAATAGAGGGGACTAGTCTAATAGGCTGTTTCACAGTCGGGTGGCGCAGACCAAGTTTCCAAACGTCCTTCTGGAACGGCCAATTTGTCCACAAAGGAGTCAAGTCAAGTCAAGTCAAGTCAAGTTTATTTGTATAGCGCTTTTCACAACAGACATTGTCTCAAAGCAGCTTTACACAAATCAACAGTGATGGTGAATGGTGTGCATTTGTCCCTGATGAGCAAGCCGTGGCGACTGTGGCAAGGAAAAACTCCCTTAGATGTTATGAGGAAGAAACCTTGAGAGGAACCAGACTCAAAAGGGGAACCCATCCTCATCTGGGTGACATCAAGAGTTTGATCATAAATCTTTCAACAATACAGAACACTGGAGAGTGAGAACTAACATGATTACTGGAGTATAAGATTATAAGTAATGTTCTTTCTGCAGTCTTAAACAGTCTATATGGTTAGTAGCTCCGAGTTTTATAAGCTCAGCATTTGTGATCACCACAGATCCAGAGCAACCTCAGGATGCCTCGGGATGGGGAGAGAAAGAGAAGCAGTGGAGAGGAATTAGCGTAGCTGCTGTTCATGATATTAACAGCACAAGTTGATAATGTGCATGTGATCAGATGTTCTGGAGCACAAGGTTATGATGTGATGTGTGTTATGTGTAGGCTTTGCTAAAAGATACGTTTTAATCTACACTTAAATTGGGTGAGTGTGTCTGAGCCCCGAACACTGTCAGGAAGACTATTCCAGAGTTTAGGAGCTAAATGTGAAAATGCTCTACCACCTTTAGTGGACTTTGCTATTCTAGGAACTACTAGAAGCCCAGAGTTTTGAGATCTCAGGGGCGTGGCGGATTGTAGCGTGTTAAAAGACTGGATAGATACACGGAGCCAAACCATTTAGTGCTTTATAAGTGAGAAGTAATAGTTTGTAGTCTATTCGAAACTTAACAGGAAGCCAATGTAGGGACGATAAGATCGGGGTTATGTGATCATATTTTTTGACCTTGTAAGAACTCTGGCTGCTGCATTCTGGACTAACTGAAGCTTGTTTATTAATGAAGCAGGACATCCACCTAGTAACGCATTACAGTAGTCTATTCTGGAGGTCATAAGCATGGACGAGCTTCTCTGCATCGGATATAGACAACATATTTCTTAGCTTAGAAATATTTCTAAGGTGAAAGAAGGCTGTTTTGTAACCTGATTGATGTGATTTTTGAAAGACAAGTCGCTGTCTAAAATAACACCCAGGTCTTTTACCGTTGAACTAGTGGTTACAGAACATCCGTCTAAATGCAGGTTGAGATGCTGGGCGTCTGTATACCAGTTTTTGGGCCGATGAGCAAAATCTCAGTCTTATCAGAATTTAAAAGTAGAAAGTTATGGGTCATCCAATCTCTTAGTTCCTTAACACACTCAGTCATCCGGGTTAATTGAGCTGTATCGCCTGGTTTAGATGAAATATATAGCTGAGTATCATCAGCATAACAATGGAAGCTAATTCCATGCCTTCTAATAATATTTCCTAACGGAAGCATGTATATTGTGAAGAGCAGGGTCCTAGAACTGAACCTTGCGGCACGCCATAATTTACTTGCATTAGCCTGGATAGCTCTCCATTCAAATCTACGAAATGGTAACGATCGGACAGGTAGGATTTAAACCAGCTTAATGCCTGTCCCTGAATGCCGATGTAATTTTGTAAGCGATCTAGGAGGAGATCATGGTCTATAGTGTCGAATGCAGCACTAAGATCTAGTAAAACCAACAGCGAGATGAAGCCTTGGTCTGAAGCTAAAAACAGGTCATTAGTTATTTTAACTAGAGCAGTTTCTGTGCTATGATGGGGCCTAAAACCTGACTGAAATTCTTCAAAGATATTGTTCTCTTGCAGGTAGGAACATAACTGTGCAGCGACAATCTTTTCTAAAATCTTAGACATAAATGGGAGATTTGAAATTGGTCTGTAATTTGATAACGTGTTTGGATCCAGATTAGGTTTTTAATGAGGGCTTAATAACTGCTAACTTGAGGGATTTAGGGACGTGACCTAAAGATAGTGAGGAGTTAATAATATTTAGAAGAGGCTCACCAGTTGTATATAACACTTCCTTCAGTAATTTAGTAGGAATTGGATCTAACTGACATGTTGTCGATTTAGCTTTGGCAATAACATTATACAGCTCTTCCTGTCCTATACATGTAAAACAGTGGAGTTGTGGAGTTGAAGGTAACACTGTCTCAGGAGATGCTGTAAGAGGTTGAACTGCCACAATTGTTTTCTAATGTTATCTATTTTTCAGTGAAGAAAATCATAAAGTCCTCACTACTACACTGTGATGGAACACAATTTTCAGAGCCCTGATTTGTAGTTAGTTTAGCTACTGTACTGAAAAGGAACCTGGGATTGTTTTGTTGTTTTCTATAAGTTTGCTCAGGTGTTCAGCTCTAGCAGCTTTTAGCGCCCGTCTGTAGCTGAGCATACTGTCTTTATCTGTGATTCTAAATACCTCCAATTTAGTTTTCCTCCATTTTCTCTCCAGATTACGTGCTGTTCTCTTGAGGGCATGTGTATGACTATTATACCAAGATGCAGGTGCTTGGTCTCTAACCTTTTTTAACCGGATAGGGGCAACGGTGCACAAAGTCCTTTGTCTAATGAGTGTCAATAAATCACCAGTATTATAGAATATTCCCATCTCAGCACGTGGCAGAAATTTAGGAAACAAAGTGCTGCCTTCATGCTTTAAATTAATGCAATGTCATTTGGTTTTCTGCACTGACTCCGCCCCCTGTTCTGTCATTGGTTTGTTGCTAATTAGTTGTTTAAATTCCTGAGGTCTCGTTCCTGGTCATTGACGTCTTATCAAGTGCATCTCAATAAAATAGAATATCATTAAAAAGTTGATTTCTTTTAGTAATTCAATAGAAAAAGTGAAACTGGTACATTATAAAGATTCATCACACACACACACACTGATATATTTCAAGTGTTTCTTTTTTTAAATTCTGATGATTTCGGCTCACAGCTAATAAAAACCAGTATATTTATATTTAAATTCAGTATCTCAGAAAATGGGAATATTGTAATAAAGTTCAGACTCGTGGTGTTTCACTCTAATCATCTCATTAAATCCGAACACCTGCAAAGGTTCCTGAGCCTTTAAATGGCGTCTCAGTCTGATTCAGGCTCCACAATCATGGGGGAAAACTGCTGACTTGACTATTGTCCAGAAGATGATCATTGACACCCTGCACATGGAGGGTGAGACACAAAAGGTCATCGCTAAAGAAGCTGCTGTTCACAGACTGCTGTATCCAAGCACAATAATGGAAAGTTGAATGGAAGAAAAATGTGGTAGAAAAAGGTGAAACGAAGCAGATTCAAGAATTTGTGGAGATTCACAAAGAGTGGACTGCAGCTGGAGTCAGTGCTTCATGAGCCTCCACACACAGACGTCTCCATGGGCTACAACATACTCATTCCTCCTGTCGAGCCGCTCCTGGACCAGAGACAACATCAAAGGTGTCTTTCCTGGGGACAAAAAGCACTGGACTGTTGCTCAGTGGGTCAAAGTCGTCTTTTCAGATGTAAGAAAATGTTGCGTTTCATTTGGAAATCAGGGTCCCAGAGTCTGGAGGAAGAGAGAAGAAGCACAGAATCCAAGTTGCTTGAGGTCCAGTGTTAAGTTTGCACAGTCAGTGGTGGTTTGGGGAGTCATGTGATCTGCTGGTGTTGGTCCACTGTGTTTTATCAAGTCCACGTTCAGCACAGCCGTCTACCAGGAAGTTTTAGTCAAGTCAAGTTTATTTGTATAGCGCTTTTTACAACAGACATTGTCTCAAAGCAGCTTTACAGAAATCAACAGTGAAGGTGAATGGTGTGCATTTATCCCTGATGAGCAGCCATGGCGACTGTGGTAAGGAAAAACTCCCTTAGATGTTATGAGGAAGAAACCTTGAGAGGAACCAGACTCAAAAGGGGAACCATCCTCATTTGGGTGACATCAAGAGTTTGATCATAAATCTTTCAACAATACAGAACACTGGAGAGTGAGAACTAACATGAGCACTGGAGTATAAGATTATAAGTAAATGTTCTTTCAACAGTCTTTGGTATAAAAGTAGGAGCTACTGAGCTCAACATTTGTGATCATCACAGATCCAGCATCAGCTTCTCCATGCCAGAGCCTTTAAACACTCCAGGAGGTCCAATGTCAAACTCCACACATGTAGTGGGATCCAATTGGCACTGGTACGTCTCTAGATGGTTCAGGATGTTTGCGAGTTTGGCATCTACTTCTTTAAAGTCCATAATCTTCATGAGGTGAGAGGTGACTGGAGCTGGCCAAACCTCAGGAAGCCTCGGGATGGGGAGAGAAAGAGAAGCAGTGGAGAGGAATTAGCGTAGCTGCTGTTCATGATATTAACAGCACAAGTTGATAATGTGCATGTGATCAGATGTTCTGGAGCACAAGGTTATGATGTGATGTGTGTTATGTGTAGAACTTGCTAAAAAGATATGTTTTTAATCTACACTTAAACTGGGTGAGTGTGTCTGAGCCCCGAACACTGTCAGGAAGACTATTCCAGAGTTTAGGAGCTAAATGTGAAAATGCTCTACCACCTTTAGTGGACTTTGGTATTCTAGGAACTACTAGAAGCCCAGAGTTTTGAGATCTTTTGACGGATTGTAGCCATGGACGAGCTTCTCTGCATCGGATATAGACAACATATTTCTTAGCTTAGAAATACTTCTAAGGTGAAAGAAGGCTCTTTTTGTTTAGAGCACTTCATGCTTCCTTCTGCTGACCAGCTTCATGGAGATGCCGATTTAATTTTCCAGCAGGATTTGGCACCTGCGCACGCTGCCAAAAGCACCAAAAGTTGGTTAAATGACCATGGTGTTGGTGTGCTTGACTGGCCAGGAAATTGAACAGACCTGACCTCCACAGAGAATCTCTGTGTCTGAGACAGTCTGATCTCCTCCATGCCACAGTCTGATCCCCTCCATGCCACAGTCTGATCTTCTCCATGCCACGCCCAAGGCAGTAATTGAAGCAAAAGGAGCCCCGACCAAGTATTGAGTACATGTACAGGAAATAAACACTTTCCAGAAGGCCAACAATTCACTCAAAAACATTTTTTGATTGGTTTTGTGAAGAAGATATTTGAGATAAGTAATAGAACAACTCCTAGATTATATCTACTGGGTTCTGGCATCACACACTCATTTTAAAACTGACTGTTTGCCTTTATTTTATTGTAGTACTGTCTCTCTCCTGACCTGTCATTGGTTAGTTGCTCTATTCTATTGTTTTCACCTGTTGTGTGTTTAGTTCTTGGTAAGTTTAAACCCTGTGGTGCCATAATATGGTTACAGTCAATATGTCCAATATGTCTGATCTAAATGTGAGCCAAAATCATCTAAATGTAAAAACACTTGAAATACAAATATATCAGTCTGGGTTTAATGAATTTATATAATATATACGGGTTTTACTTTTTGTATTCAATTACTGCAACTAAATCAACTTTTTAATGATATTCTAATGTATTGAGATGCACCTGTATATATATTTATATCCTGTCTCACATTGTAAATATGCGTAACTAATCCCATTAAAGTCTTTAATCTAATGGTTTCTCTGTTCTTGGAGCCAGTGAGGAATCTGGCAGCTCTCTTTAGTAATAACTGCACACGGGGCAATGAGGACTCATTATCCGTAAGGTGAATTTCATTAATCAATACGATTAGAAATAAATGCGTGAATTTATTTTTTTATTTTTTTTCCAGATCATGAAAAGACATTACATTTTTTCAGCTTGGCAATACTTCCAAGGTTGAAAATATATTTGAGTTGATTTAGTTGGAATTGATGCCAAGAGCTTTCGTTTAGCTTTTAACAACCAAAGCTTTAAAATGGACTGTTAGTGTGATTAGAAGGAGATAATTAAATATAGTTGTGAAGTGAAATGAATCTAAAAACAATTTTTTTAATATTTAAGAAAACCTGGTGGCCACTGGGGTTGCAGCAGATGCCACATTTCAACCATTTGGATGTGCTTTTTGAGCATCAGATCCCACATTTAGTCCCAATTTGCACTTCCATCCATTCTTCTAGGAAGATGTTCCACCAGATTTTGGAGTGTGCTTGTAGACATTAGTGTTCATCAGCCACAAGAGTGGTAGTGAAGACAGGTATTGTTGAAGGTGATTTGAGTAGGCCTGGGGTGAACTAGGAGACCTAACCTCTGTTCCAGCACAGTAATGCCTTTGTGCACAAAACCAGTTGTATGAAGATCTACTTTCCATGAGTTGGAGTGAAAAATCTCCTGCTATAGAGCTCCAACCCTTTTGAACACCTTTGGGATGAATGTTAATGCTGACTGCATCCCAGAAACCTCCTCACCTTCTCACCTACATCAGTACCTGACTTTACTTAAACCATGTTGGCTGAATGAATCTCCACAAAATCTGATTTAACATCTTCAAATTAGAGTGGAGCTCATTATACCAGGAAAATTGGAACCAAATGTAAAATGTGATGTTCGTGAAAGTGAAATATGTTGGATCAGGGCAACAATGTTTTAAAAAAATGTCTGTTGTTTTTATGGGTAGGCCAGGAATCTTAATGACAAACAAAAGCATTGGAGGATAGACACAGACTGCATGATCACATCAACTAATGCCCAGGTAGAACATCAAGGAACTACAAAACATTTGACAGTGCAAGAAGATTGTGAAACACCAGGGTGTGAACAGATACAAAAATCAATGGTTAATGCAAAACATGTGAATACAATCCAAAAAGAAACTAATGACTGGATGGGCTGTGAGAAGGTGGAGACACAAACAAGAAGCAGAACATCAGCACATGGCTCTTGTTGCCATAGGAACCGGGGCAAGATCTAATAACGGACGGCTGATAAGCATTCTCAGAGTCAGCAGTCAGTAGGCAGTAAGTTACCTTGAAGAGGTCAAATTCTGTCCGATTTCGTGAAATGCCAGCAAAATTTCATAAGCTCACTGTGGATAACCTTTACCAGAATTTCAGGAGAAAACAAAATGTAATTTCGAAAAGTCAATTACTTAAAAAGTGATGGTCAGCATCATAGTTTTCGAGCAGGAGTCATCACTGGGATTTGTTTAAAACTGTAAACCAGGAGAAAAAAGCAGATGCTGATGAAATTATTCTGCTGTGTAAAAGAGTGCAGAGCTTCCAGTAGACCTGAGGTCATCATTTCACTTTTGTACTTTTTGTACTTATTCACCCTGGAAATGAAACAGATGCAAACTGAATATGAATAATATCAAACTAAGGTTGCTCAAACTGAAAAGCCAGGAACTATTGGCACAGGGTTAAGAACTGATAGTCCGCTTCATACGAGGGGGTATCAAAACGTTTAGAGACTAATTGTGCTAAACAGGAAACGTGAAAATGAGCAAATCTGGCACAGAGACAAGTGGCATGACGGCGACGCTGCAACAAGACGTTCAAGTTGTTTGGAGCGGCACGTATGCTTCAAGAGCGGAAGAACGTCGCTTGAAGATGATGAGAGATCAGGAAGACCTTTGACGAGATCAACCCCCGGAAATGTTGAAACCATTGGGCAACGCGTGCATGAGGTTCATCGGAGAACAATCCACATGATCTCACTTCCACACCCACCCTACTCTCCAGATTTGGCCGACTTTATCCTCTTCCAGAAGATGAAACTCCAGCTCTCTGTTTTGACACCGTTGAGGAGACTCATCACGAATCGCAGAAGGTATCTTAAATACGCTTGGAAAAAAAGACTTGCAGGATACATTCTGGAAGTGCAGGAACACTGGGAGCACCATATTACTGTGCAAGTGGACTGTTTTAAAGGTCATAGTGTTTAAACATAGATAAATAAAGTACTTTCTTGTAAACAGAGTCTGCACACTTTTTAATCCCTCGTAATGTCTTCCAATGTAAATAAACATTAAATTGATAGACAACTGAACAGTTTTTACTGTGTATCTATTTGTTTACTTACTGTATTTTTATTCATTTATTGGATGCCATTACACCAGCAAAGAACGGAGGTCCTAGCAGATGGCTTGATCTTCAGCCAAACACACCGCCAGCTTGTCCTGCTGGGGCATTCAGAAGAGTTCCCGAGGTGACTGAGAGGTTCCGAGGTCTACCCTGAGATCTGCCTCCAGATCTGACCTGAAAGATGACCATTGGGAATTGATGGTGCCCACATCACCTCACCTGGTTAGTTTCAATTCAGAGGAACAGCAGCTGACTTCTAAAATTCTCCTGAGACTGAACTCCTCACCATGTAATAGAGGGTAAGCCCAGCAACCAGAAGCATATAATCAGTTCTCCACAATCTGAGCTCCCACATTAGCACCAGAACTCTGACTCGATCCTTTTATCATTCATCTCACATTCGTGTTTTTCATCGCTCCTGAATAAGATCAAGATCTGTTCTCTCACCCGAAAAGAGCATTGCATTCTTTTAGTTCCACTTTTATTCTACTCTCCTACCAGTTTGAGTAATAATCCGAGGGTCACCAAATCAAGCGCATGAGCCGACACATCAGTGGGAGCGTTAATGGTGCTGAGGGAAATGGAATGCAGCCGAAGCAACAAACAAAAAATCAGCCAGGAGGAAAATTCTACCAGAGGCAGTGATGGACAGTAATGTAGTATTTTCTATCCCGATATTGAGCTTAAGTGCATTTTTCAAGTATCTGTACTTTATCATTTCGAAAGGAAAATTTGACTTCACTCTATTTTAATGTATAATATCTTGTTTTATGCTACGTTTCAGAATAAACAGTCACCTGAAAACATGCCATTCATCAGTGTAACTCCACAGTTGTGAAAGTGTGTGTGTGTGGTAACAGTTCCCTCGCTGTGTGTATGTAACTATAGAAAACTATACTCCTAAAAAAGTCTAATGTGCAGGCAAATTTCACATTTAATCCCCGTTTGCTGTTAGAATAAGTACCATTTTTCTGGGACATACGATTTTTTGGAGATTCATTCAGCTATAAGTGTGTTAGTAAAGACAGGTAGTGGTGAAGGTGAGGAGGTTCCTGGGGTGCAGTCAGCGTTCACGTTCATCCCAATCATGTTCAATGGGTTTGGAGCTCTAAAGCAGGAGATCTTCCACTCCAAAAGGGACTTTGTCATGCTGGAACAGGTATCTCCTAGTTCAAGTGAAGGGAAAATGTATATTTTACTTACTTACACATCCAAACATGTTGATGCTTACAGTTTGGGAAAAAAGCACATATGGCTCGAAATGTAAGGTGTCCTAATACTTTTGGTAACAGTGGGAATCCTTAACTTTTATTCATTTCGGTAATTTTGCTTCCTGAGCTTTATAGGAATTGTAGTTGTTTTTGTTTATTGTTTTAATGTTTTTTTGCATTCACAACTAATTATTTGTTTACAATAATCAGCTATTTATATAAAAAAAAAATAATGATAATACTAAATAAATAATTATAATAAATTCCACACTCGGTCGACACTAAGCTTCTCTATCAGGATCGTTTTATGGTTTACCTTCAACCAAGTGACCTGTGCAGCCGTTCTGTTCTCGCCTACTTGCGTCTTGAATTTTCATCTTTTGTTGTCTAAATCACGTGGCAGGAGGTTTTCATAACCTGCCTCCACGTGTTACATGTATTTGTAGATCGGTCACATAAATAAAATCGGATAATTATTCGAATACGACATTTATCAACGTAAAAGCATTCGACGATCGCGGTACAGCGACAAGAACATAAATGATGCGAAAAAGCTTAATAAATAAATGGGGACTGTGGTCAAATAAATGAATAATCGCTAAAGAGACAGTGAAGAGGCAGAAGAGTGAAACCGCAGAGCAATTAAAAGGCACTTCAGTGTCTCGTTGTAAGAAAACGCACATGAAGTGAAAGTCAGAAAGTGAACTGATTTTCCCTCCAGGTTAGAAAGTTACTTATAAAAACCTGTGCACGATACGAAAGTGCACATTCTTTTTATTTCTCATTAAAATACAGAGCTTTTTTATCTTCTGCGGTGCAGGACTCATGTGTCTTACAAAAGGTTTTTTGTTTCAAATGCTCTTAAGATACCAGTGATCCAATCCCCTTCTGGTCTCCAGACCTGCCTGATTCATCCTGATGCCATATTCGCTTTCATTTACAGTATTCTGCAGATGCCCTTATTCAGAGCGACTTACATTTTTATCTCATTTATACAAACGAGCATCGATGGGTTCAGGGGCCTTGCTCAGGGGCCCAGGAGTGGCAGCTTGGTGTGGCTGGGATTTGAACTCACAGCCTTCAGATCCAAAATCCAGTTGCTTAGCCAGTGAGCTACTACCTCCCAGTTTAATCTTTTAAATCGAAAACCACACCACGTGTTCTCCAC
Organism: Silurus meridionalis; assembly: GCF_014805685.1. Taxonomy (NCBI): domain Eukaryota; kingdom Metazoa; phylum Chordata; class Actinopteri; order Siluriformes; family Siluridae; genus Silurus; species Silurus meridionalis. The sequence continues at coordinate 27,861,009 of NC_060891.1, forward strand.
ATAAACATCCTAAAGATCCATGAAGTTACTGAGGATGAGTGAAATCAAAAACCATGAAGATGGAATTGTATTGTAATTAAAGTATAAAATTTAACTCTCCATCAGTGAACCGTCAATAACGTCAGCAATGATGGAACCACTGTGTAATGAATGGATATTTGGTGTCCCACAGATGAGGATGAGGATGAGTTCTCGTCTGTATCTGGTTCCTATCGTGGTTTCTTCTTCATATCATCAGAGTTTTTTGTTATTGCCACTGACACCACTGACTTGATCAACTTATTGGAAGTAGATTATGATGCTAAAATGTATATTTTTTTATGTATTTATTACTGTAAAGTTCCTTTAGGACAATGTTCATTGGCAGAAGCTGTATAGAAATAACACTGTATTGAATTGAAATGTTGCTGCTGACATTTTCATCACTATTCCTCTGGAAACATTGTAAAAGAAAACTGTGATATAGGAAGGACAGCGCTGTCACAGCGTTCACGATAACGAGCAAAAAAAAACACATCGACTGACCGTTCGTCTCTTCACCACAGAGCCGTGATTTCAGCAACAGCGTGACAAGCCACATTTTTATGCAAATTTCAAACGATTGGCTTCAAGCTTCCTCAGAGCGATTCGAATAGCGTGTGTAGTTCCATGTTTTTTTTTTATTCCCCTCTCACAGCTTGAGTTCCTACCTGCAGTAGTTCCTAATTTTCCTAAATGTGCTGCGTGACTCAAAAAACGAGAAGAAAATCATACATCCGTGGTTTCATCTCATTCTGTCTCTCATTATATGTTTTTTTCACTAGAAAATACAATATAAAGTTTGGAAGAAAGTAGCAAAGATCTTTGGTGAGCCTGGAGGGAGTCCTAGCTGGACTGTAATAGCCCCAGATTCCTGTTCTTGGTTGGCAAGACTAGAAATTAATGTTTTTCTTATATAAACTTTCTTTCGGCTTCTCCCATTAGGGGTCGCCACAGCGGATCATCCACATGTTTGATTTGGCACATGTTTTACGCTGGATGCCCTTCCTAACGCAACCCTCCCCACTTATCCGGGCTTGGGACCAGCACTAAGAGTGCACTGGCTTGTGCAGCCCTAATGGCTGGGGTTGGTTCCCTGACCGGGGATCAAACCCGGGCCGCAGCGCTGAGAGCGCCGCATCCTAACCACTAGACCACCAGGGGACCTAATGTTTTTCTTATGTACCTCCTTTAAATTTGATTTAATGTTCCTTTTGAGATGCTTTTCTGCTAAGCATGTATTTAAAGAGTGATTATACAAGGTGGTATCAAAATGTTATGAGACTATCACACCAAATTCCCTCCATGCTCACCTCTAAGTTGGAGGTCCTGGGACTCTGCCGCTGTGTCAATGGATCTCCAACTTCCTGACAGACAGGCCACAAGCTGTACGGGTGGGCAAACACACCTCATCCACCCACACCCTCAGCACTGGAGCTCCCCAGGGTTGTGTTCTGAGCCCCCTGCTGTACTCACTGTACACATGTGACTCACTGTACACATGTAGCCATTTTCCAAAAATTTGTCTTATAAATAGTATAAAGTACATGCAACCTTAGTAACAACGTCGACCACTGATCTCGGTCGTGTTGTCTGGCCTTGAATATGAAGTCGTAACAGTTCACTCTAGACACCCTAATGTTCTCATGCCACTCCTCCAGCATGACAGTTACATGCACAATGTTATCCCACCACGCATGGCAGCGTCCAGGTCTCACCCAAAATCTCTTCTCCATGTACGATCTAAAACACAACCGTCATCTAGTTCCGCTGCTGAACAACAACTACGAGTAAACATTTACTCGTCTTCAAAGAAAAGCCATCTAGAGTATGTACAAACTGACAGTATTCTTTAACAAGGCTGTGAAACAGACAGAAACAACTGCTGCACAATGTCATCCACCATCTTGGCTGAATTAGTCACATGACAAAAATGCGTCATGGCCTTTTGAAAGCCTCCGTTTTCACAGTCCACACATGGCATTTTTAAATAGATATTAGATATAGAGAGCGTTTCTAAAAAAACTTAGTTTTCGTTGACTAAAAACGCTGTCGCTGTGTAGACGGAAGGCCAAAATGGAGAGAAAATATATGCGTTTTCAAATGAGTGTGGACATGGAGCTGAACATGGAGATGGACATGCAGATGAACATGGAGATGGACATGGAGCCATCTTGATGTTTGATTGCACCTACATGTAATTAAACCCGCTCCTGCTCAGCCTCTACCTCTAATCTTTACCAGATTGCTCACTAAAACTTTCTGGTGAACTTAATCCCATTCATATGTGTTTCGTAGTTTAAAAAAAAAAAAGCGTATTATTCGTTTGATTAGAAAAGAAGTATTTGTTTCCCGCAATCATGACTTACTTTCCTTTTGTGTCTTTTTCTACACTTTAAATTGGACAACGTGTTCTTAAATTGTGTATGGGTGTGTTTATTTCTTTTCATTAGAACCACTCGTGTGTTGTTCCACTTGGTTCCGAAGTACAAAAGTAATAAATAATCGACTTTAAATCATTTCTAAACAGCAGCTAAAATAATGTGGATGTCAAAAACCTCCCCAGGTGTTTGTGAACGCTTTCGGCTCAGAGGAAGTCCTGCTGGCTCGTTGATAGCAGCCGACTCTCTTTAAAGGTAAAACCACTTAAAAGCTATGTGTGCGCTTTGTGGAAAGTGTTTTAGGTAAACTCATTTACATGGACGCCACTAAGCGATCAGTTCGAAAACCCCACAGCAGTTTAAATAGAGTGTGAAACTGAAAGAAGAGAAACCCTCTAATAAATTCACCTGCAGGTCCTAATGGAAGTTTAAATTGCAATCTAATACGAGGCTGAAATATTATGAGGCTCTGTCATTATAATATATAGTAATTAACACTGCTGTTGGTATTCATTGGTATTTCTGTTCATTTTAATTGTAGTCATTGCGATTCTTCTTCTTCATCTTCTTTTCATTGTTATTAATTATCATTACAGTGTGTTTTATGGTGTTTGAGAGACTTCTGCATGTTCCTTTTGTTTTGATGCAACAAGCTCAGAGCAGTTCAGTAGGATTGAGGTGTGGTGACTGGGCAGGTCGTATCATGATAGATATCACTCCAGACGTCTGTCTGCTCTCTAAATAACACTTACAGAACTCAGACGTGTGGTTCTGCTCATCGTCTTGTTGTACGGTGAAGACCCTTCCAATGAGCCGCAGTCCAGACGGAACTGCATGGTGCTGAAGTATGGAATAGGAGACATGATGGTTCAGGATTCTTTCACTTTCCGGAATCTTCCCTGCTCTAAAACAACCCCAAACCATTTAACCATCTTATTTTCCTGCTCTCTGTCTTACACAAGTTCTTCTGTTAGAGACAAACATTTCCCATTTGGACTCCACAGAACTTAGTTTGTTGCATGGAAACAAAAATAACTTGCGTGTGTTTAAAAAAACATAAAATACTCAGTATTTCCAAACTTTTTACAACTTTTTCCAAAAATTTTGCACCCTGATTTAAGGGTCTGTGGTACAACTGCACTGAATCTGGAAAAGGGCTGCCAGCACTGTAGCGCTCCTATCTGGTCAAATTTGGGATTAATTAAGAAGTGCATTTATGGTCATAACTTTTAATCTGTGTCCAAATTATCAAAACTTTCCCTGAACCCACTGGGTCGAGACGAGTTTAATGGAATCTGTAACATTTCTGCTTAATTAGATTTTCCACCGTCTTTGTGAAATTTAGTTTCTCTTCAGAGTAATGCTCACCAAAGTTCATTTGGAATACTTTAAAAGTATTAATATGGCTAACAAATCTGACAGCAAAGTCACCAAACAGTAAGTGAGGCTGCATCTCAGTATCGACACAAAATTTTGTGGTTATCTTCAGGGCCGTGATCTGCGGCTGTCCAACACATTTCTTGTCAGCACCATTTATTGGTTACAAACACGTGCTAAAAATAGTTACATCTATCTGCTATTATTGTTTCTCCTCCCCCAAATTCCAATTTTCACCAGATTCATCTTCACATCCTGCTGCCAATTTTTTTATTTGGACCTTTCCTACTACAGTCAGACTGCACCCCTGTCCATGGTCCTAACATACACATCACAAGTGAATATCTCTCTTGCTCAATATTATGGCTCTGCTTTCCTGTGATTGTTTAGAGAGAATTTAGAGCATGTCTGTAAATGTGCAGTTCACCAAGTCTGGGTGCTTGGACCCCGAGTATGCAGTGTTTATTAGTAGTTGTAGTATTACAGCACTGCAACATTTTAATAAAAAAATATAATGTATAATTCAGACAGCATTCCTGTTTCATCGCTCCAGGGTCCCTGGTTTGATTCATAGCCCAGATTACTGTCAGTGTGAAGATTCTTACCTGAAGAGTTTCTCCAGGGATATCAGGTTTTCTTAAACCTTCTAAAACATGTTGGAGGGTTTGGTAAACTATATACGTGTGTTAATGGGTGTGAATGTGTTTTTGCATGGTGTCCAAAGTGGGTGGATGGATGAATGGATGGATGGATGGATGGATGGATGGATGGATGAATGGATGGATGGCTGGATGGATGGATGGATGGATGGATGGATGGAAGAAAGTATCGAATGTTGGATGGATGGATGGATGGATGGATGGATGAATGGATGGATGGATGAAAGAAAGAAAGAAAGAAAGAAAGAAAGAAAGAAAGAAAGAAAGAAAGAAAGAAAGAAAGAAAGAAAGAAAGAAAGAAGAAAGAAAGAAAGAAAGAAAGAAAGAAAGAAAGAAAGAAAGAAAGAAAGAAAGAAAGAAAGAAAGAAAGAAAGAAAGAAAATGGCTGGATTGGTGGATGGATGGATGGATGAATGGATGGATGGATGGATAAAAGAATATATGGATGGGTGGATGTATAGAGAAAAGAAAAGATGGATGGATGGATGGATGGATGGATGGATGGATGGATGGATGGATGGATGGATGGATGAATGAATGAATAGAGACTTAAGAAGTGTCTTGACGTTGTTATTCAGCTTTTTCTGTAATGGATGGATGGATGGATGGATGGATGGATGGATGGATGGATGGATGGAAGAAAGTATAGAATGTTGGATGGATGGATGGATGGATGGATGGATGGATGGATGGATAGATAGATAGATAGATAGATAGATAGATAGATAGATAGATAGATAGATAGATAGATAGATAGATAGATAGATAGATAGATAGATAGATGGATGGAGGAAAGAAAGAAAGAAAGAAAGAAAGAAAGAAAGAAAGAAAGAAAGAAAGAAAGAAAGAAAGAAAGAAAGAAAGACAGTCAGACAGACAGACAGACAGACAGAGAAAGAAAGAAAGAAAGAAAGAAAGAAAGAAAGAAAGAAAGAAAGAAAGAAAGAAAGAAAGAAAATGGATGGATTGGTGGATGGATGGATGGATGAATGAAAGAATATATGATGGGTGGATGTATAGAGAAAAGAAAAGATGGATGGATGGATGGATGGATGGATGGATGGATGGATGGATGGATGGATGGATGGATGGATGAATGAATAGAGACTTAAGAAGTGTCTTGACGTTGTTATTCAGCTTTTTCTGTAATGTCTGATATCTATTCATTTAGGGGACAGAGAGGAGAAGCATTGTTAAGATTCAGGACCAGAAGTCCTCCACTCTCTGGAATGCCTCTAAACAACATATTTGAGCAGTAAAAACAATTGTTAAACTTAGAATTCTGGTGAGTACAAAGAAAGACTAATTTGATGTATTGCTTCAAGGAGCTACGGCTGAATGGTGCAATCACCGACGCTGCAGTGGAGATATCGACTCTTCAATTATTTCAAACGTACCAAATACCAGAACTGCGCGGGAGAAATGGCGACGTGACCGCTGTATCAAAAAATACCTTCATCCGACTGTTTCGCTCAGTGGCTGATATTTATTTCTATTTATTTCTATTGTTTTTGTGTATTTATTTATTTACACAGTATTTCTACAGGACTCCTGATGTACAGTCAGATCCTGAAATGAACAAGCCACAGGTATTAATATTGAGGAAATGTTGAAGAAGACTCCTGAGACTCCAAAAGGAACTCCCTGTTCTCCTGGGTGATGCTGGATAGCGAGGTTTTATTATTATTACAGTATACAGATGTGGAAGATTGTAAACAGATCGATATGAATGTGTTGAAAGAATGTTGTTTTTAGAATTGCAATGTTTTTGGGAGCTCATTCCTCCCTTTATTAGAATAAAATGCAGCTAAAAGACTTTAATAGAAGAAGACGACTTTATATAATGGGCTCATTGAGCTAAATGGAGGATTTATGCATGGCATTTTATTTCTGTCTGGAATTCATTGGTCCTCAAAAATGGCTCGAGGCACATAAATTTGTGGAACCGGAGAAGAAAATGTACAAATGAGAAAAAAAGGCACCAGTCATTAACACCAACAGCTTCATAATGATTAGAGATGTGTCACAGATGCATTTTTACATTCTGATAATTACTTCAATACTTCTGAAATACCTGATCTTTACCATTGTACTGTACGAGGTGGCATTAAAAGGTTCCGCTCTGTTTACAAAAAAGTTCTTTATTTATCTACTTGTCCACACTAGTACCATGTACTAGTCAGAAAAGCACCATGACTTTTAGCATACTGACTTATGAAGGTTGGTGCTTCCTGTGACTGTGTGTGCAGCCTTGTGCTACCATCTGTTGGCATGCTACAAAACTAGTCTTGACACAAAAGACTGTAGAAAGATCATCATTCATAATCACACACTCCAGTGCTCATGTTAGATCTCACTCTCCAGTGTTCTGTGGTGTTTAAAGACTATAATCACACTCTTGATGTCACCCAAATGAGGAGGAGGTTCTGCTTTTGAGTCTGGTTCCTCTCAAGGTTTCTCTCTAAGGGTGTTTTTCCTTTCCACAGTCTCAATAGTGCTCATCAGGGATAAACACACACCATTCACCTTAACTGTTAAACTCTGTAAAGCTGCTTTAAGACAATGTCTGTTGTGAAAAGCGCAATAGAAATAGACTTGACATCAGGTGAGAATGGCAAGGTGTGAGGTTTCACACCATTATAATGTCGTCCTCTTTCACCTTAGCCCATTTTTCAACTTTACAGTGTATTCAACTATGGATTATCTTTTACTTATGCATTACAGCACAATGGAATTCTTGCCCTTTTATATCCTGGCCTGATCATCTGACATTCTGATCAGTCATTAAGCCACCACATCCAACTGATATTTCCACCAGTGTAGATACACAATTTTTTCTGACCGGACCTGTTACGTGTATACGTTTCAACTGAATGATCCTTGTGCATTCAACGTTGTGCCATTTTGTTCTGCTATTTTCACGCTTCATAGTGTGTATTTAATGTCTTTTTTCAGTGAAAAGGAGCTTCAGAAGAATTCCTGCATATCTGATGAGCATCATTGCTGTTCATCTTCAGGAGCTCTTGCAGACACGAACTCTGAAAGATCCACATCTCAATATGACCTATAGGACACACACTAATGAGTGAAAAGTCACTGAAATAAAAAATGCACGATTAAACAAAAACCCCTTTAAATCTGTCAATTAAATAAACAAATCCATGTCTTTTTGCCAAATTATGAACCAAACACAACTATAAATAGAACTGCTGATATACTGCTACTGAGCATGTTAATGAGCAGGAGTTTGAGGATTTGCAGGATACGTTTATATATATATATATATATATATATATATATATATATATATATATATATATATATATATATATATATATATATATATATATATATATATATATACTGTATATTGGGGTGTGTGTGTGTGTGTGTGTGTGTGTGTGTGTGTGTGTGTGTGTGTGTGTGTGTGTGTGTGTGTGTGTGAGTGGTGGTGGTGGTGAGTGAGTGAGTGAGTGGTGGTGGTGGTGAGTGTATATTGTGAGTGAGAGTGTGTGAGTGTGTGGTGGTGAGTGAGTGAGGTGTGTGGTGAGTGGTGAGTGAGTGAGTGGTGAGTGGTGGTGAGTGAGTGGTGAGTGGTGGTGAGTGAGTAAATGAGTGAGTGAGTGAGTGAGTGTATATTGTGTGAGTGAGGTGTGTGGTGAGTGGTGAGTGAGTGAGTGAGTGAGTGAGTGAGTGAGTGAGAGTGTGTGAGTGTGTGTGTGTGTGAGTGAGTGTGTGTGAGTGAGTGAGTGAGTGGTGGTGAGTGAGTGGTGAGTGGTGGTGGTGAGTGAGTGAGTGAGTGAGTGAGTGAGTGGTGGTGAGTGAGTAAATGAGTGAGTGGTGAGTGAGTGAGTGTATATTGTGTGAGTGAGGTGTGTGAGTGAGTGAGTGAGTGAGTGAGTGAGTGAGTGAGTGAGTGAGTGCGTGAGTGTATATTGTGTGAGTGACTGTGTGAGTGAGTGGTGGTGAGTGAGTGAGTGAGTGAGTGAGTGAGTGAGTGTATATTGTGTGAGTGACTGTGTGAGTGAGTGGTGGTGAGTGAGTGAGTGAGTGAGTGAGTGAGTGAGTGTATATTGTGTGAGTGAGGTGTGTGAGTGAGTGAGTGTATATTGTGTGAGTGGTGAGTGAGTGAGTGAGTGAGTGAGTGCGTGCGTGAGTGTATATTGTGTGAGTGACTGAGTGAGTGAGTGAGTGAGTGAGTGACTGTATATTGTGTGAGTAGGAGTGTGTGTGACTGAGTGAGTGAGTGAGTGAGTGAGTGGTGAGTGAGTGAGTGTATATTGTGGTGGTGGTGAGTGAGTGGTGAGTGAGTGAGTGAGTGAGTGAGTGTATATTGTGTGAGTGAGGTGTGTGGTGTGTGAGTGAGTGAGTGCGTGAGTGTATATTGTGTGAGTGGTGGTGAGTGAGTGAGTGGTGGTGAGTGAGTGAGTGAGTGAGTGAGTGAGTGGTGAGTGTATATTGTGGTGGTGAGTGGTGAGTGAGTGAGGAGTGAGTGTATATTGTGTGAGTGAGGTGTGGTGAGTGGTGGTGAGTGGTGGTGGTGAGTGAGTGAGTGTGTGGTGAGTGAGTGGTGGTGAGTGAGTGAGTGAGTGAGTGAGTGAGTGTATATTGTGAGTGAGAGTGTGTGGTGAGTGAGTGAGTGCGTGAGTGTATATTGTGTGAGTGCGTGGTGGTGACTGGTGAGTGAGTGAGTGGTGGTGGTGAGTGGTGAGTGAGTGAGTGAGTGAGTGAGTGTATATTGTGTGAGTGGTGAGTGGTGGTGGTGAGTGAGTGAGTGAGTGAGTGAGTGTATATTGTGTGAGTGAGAGTGTGAGTGAGTGAGTGAGTGAGTGCGTGAGTGTATATTGTGTGAGTGAGTGGTGAGTGAGTGGTGAGTGAGTGAGTGAGTGAGTGAGTGAGTGAGTGAGTGAGTGTATATTGTGAGTGAGTGAGTGGTGGTGGTGAGTGAGTGAGTGAGTGTGTGGTGAGTGAGTGAGTGAGTGAGTGGTGAGCGAGTGAGTGAGTGAGTGAGTGAGTGTATATTGTGTGGTGAGGTGTGTGAGTGAGTGAGTGGTGAGTGGTGAGTGTGTGGTGGTGAGTGAGTGAGTGAGTGAGTGAGTGAGTGAGTGAGTGTATATTGTGTGAGTGAGAGTGTGTAAGTGAGTGAGTGAGTGAGTGAGTGTGGTGGTGAGTGGTGAGCGGTGAGTGTATATTGTGTGAGTGAGTGAGTGAGTGAGTGAGTGAGTGAGTGAGTGAGTGAGTGAGTGAGTGTATATTGTGTGAGTGGTGGTGAGTGAGTGAGTGGTGGTGGTGGTGAGTGAGTGAGTGTATATTGTGTGAGTGAGTGAGTGGTGGTGGTGAGTGGTGGTGAGTGAGTGAGTGAGTGTGTGTGAGTGAGGTGTGTGAGTGAGTGAGTGGTGGTGAGTGAGTGAGTGGTGTGAGTGAGTGGTGGTGGTGGTGGTGAGTGGTGAGTGTATATTGTGTGGTGAGTGTATATTGTGGTGGTGGTGAGTGGTGAGTGAGTGAGTGAGTGAGTGAGTGAGTGAGTGAGTGTATATTGTGTGAGTGAGTGAGTGAGTGAGTGAGTGAGTGAGTGGTGAGTAAGTGTATATTGTGTGAGTGGTGGTGAGTGAGTGCGTGAGTGTATATTGTGTGAGTGAGTGAGTGTATATTGTGTGAGTGAGAGTGTGTGAGTGAGTGAGTGAGTGAGTGCGTGAGTGTATATTGTGTGAGTGAGTGAGTGTATATTGTGTGAGTGAGTGTGTGGTGAGTGGTGAGTGAGTGCGTGAGTGTATATTGTGTGAGTGAGTGTATATTGTGTGAGTGAGTGAGTGGGTGAGTGAGTGAGTGAGTGAGTGAGTGAGTGAATGTATTTGTGATAAACATTTGAATGAATAGTTATTTAGTAAATTAATGACTGTTAAAGTCCTGGTTTGTCACATCAGGCTGTTCCACATACAGTTGATCACATGACATGTAGAAGGTGCATAAGGAGAAAGCAGGACCACAGTACAGGAGAAGCGCAGAACATCACCACATAAAAACATCTTCAAGTAGGAAGTCAGTGAAGAGAAGCTAAACTGAGAGTGAAATGATCACTTTTTTCGGAGTCAATAAACCTGACCTCTGCCTTCCAGCCTGCTGAAAGCCAGCCAGTGTTCTCCTACACAGCCATTATAGTGCCAGCGATCTATAAACAACTCATGTAGCCAACAGTCTATAAATAATTTAATTAATTAATAATGTACAATAAATTGAATGCATAAGTATGAACACTCATATACTACTACATATTTAAAGTACCTTTAGATTTTATCATGACATTCCATTTGTTTTGGTTGAGTCAATCATATTTCCTGAATTGATTCTTCTTTGTAAACGCATTGCTGCTCTTTTAGATTGGTTTGGGATCTCCTGTGCACCATGCTCCTCAGGTCACCACCAAGGCTTCATTGGATTGAGGTCTGGACTCCATTCTAAATTCTTGCCTTTGTTTAAAATTCATTTTGCTGCTGGATTAGAGAAGTGATGCAGCATGTTCTCAGGCTAAAAGGTCAACTTCTTCATCCTAAGGTGTTTTAGAGCGTTATGGGTTTTTTTGGTATTATGACCAAACACATTATTCCACATGGTCTTTAGAGATATTTTGCCAGCTTTAGCTGTACTTGGGTGTTTTTTAGGTTAAAAAGGTTCCAGATTGCACTCTACCCTACAGCCCAGAGAGGTGAAGAATTCACGAGATGGTTTTTACAGGTAGCTACAAATTCCAGCCATTCTTTAAATGTAGCTGTAGGTCTCTTCACAATCTTCTCATCAGTTTTAGAGGGACGTCCTGTTCTTGGTGCTGTCACTGTTGTCTCGCCACTTTATCGATTATTGTCCTGACAGAGTTTAATGGTCTAACCAATGCCTAGGAAATGTTTTTAACCTTCTCCTGGTTGTTTATCTTTCAAAAATGTGAGGACCTGCTAAGTCAGCTCTTTAAAGCCTATAGCTTTTTCGGTTAGATGCTACCGAGATAATGTCCTACAGGAACAGCTGTACTTTATTTTGGATTAATCAGAGTCACTGCGACTGATGGCAGGTGTCAAACTAATTACTATATAACATGAGTTTGATGTGATTATTTCTGAATATTGTAGAACGGTGGGAACATTGATGCGAGTCCCGGAAGTCCAGAAACATTTCTGGGTCCTTCACATGTATAATGGGGGCATGCAGTGTGTATATCTGGTGTATGTATCTAGCAGTGAAGAAAATGCTTTTTCCAAATCTTCAAATACCAAGAAGTCAGCTGTTGGCCAAATCAGGACAGTTCATGTGTAGAAAGGAGGGGAGTGGGTTCCTGTTTAGGTTCCTGCTCAGATTCCTTGGCCAAATTGGGTGTAGAAAGAGGTCCTGCTCAGGGTTCTAGGAATAATAATATTATTATTATTATTAATAATAATAATAATAATAAATTATAAAAAGAAATCTAGAAGCTCAATCAATTCACGGTAAGTTCCAAAACCGCACCCACTCATTAGTATGCGTATTATTAGTAGTATGTTATCATTATTTAAAATAAACTAATAAATAAAGTAGCTAATCAGGCGTGTTCTAGAAAACATGGCAGCATTTTAATCAAAAACATCTCATAGACAATTTAATGACTGTTACATCCCTAATCTCAAGATCATACAGTCTGGAGACCAGACGGCCAAAAATGTCATTTGGTTTTATTGGGATTTGAACCTTGTGTAGTCTGAAAAGCCAATCAGATTCATCTCTTGTAACCACCACAATGCTATCCAGATTCAGATTTACTGTCACTGCTCCTTCTCTTTCTTTCTTTCTCTCTCTCTCCAAGCCATGAGCAAGACCTGTATTTACTCATCTTCTGTGTCATTCTCTCTCTTCATCCATGTATCTCTATGAACAGCGCTTCATGAAGGAAGCTGAGAGGAGTGTGGAATATCTTGGAAAAGGAAAATGAAGCCAAATGACTGCGGATCTGCACAGAGTCTGATCACGTCTCATTTCTCCGTGATAATGGAGATTAATCCCACTGTCAGCACCTGTCGTCCCGAGCCGGGGCCACCGTCAGCGCAGAGACGAAGAACGCAACGGAGTCAAATTATGAAGAAATAACAGAAAAGATTGGAATTAAATCAGAGAGATCGGATTCAGCTCTCACAGACCTCGTCATCGGCATATTTTCCTGCCGTTTCGCAGGTCACCCGCGATGGAACCGCTCTGTGGATAAAGGTTTTCTCCTGCTCAATGCCTCCCAGACGATGCTATACTGAGGTCACTTGGCTAATAAACAATCTGTCCTTCTTTCTGGTGGCTCCAGAGGCCTCGCAAGATAAGTGGAGTCTATTCCTATAACAACTTTTATAATTAAACTGCTCTTACACCTGTCACTATAGCAACCTGGGCATAGCCAGAGCTGAGTGAGGGACCAATTATAATTATATTTATTTGAAGTGCTTGGTTTGTCTAAGTAAATTTTCAAAGAAACACATAAATACAGCGTATGTGCTGGAAGTGTAATGATTATTATACACCCACATGGATGAACAGACACAATTACAGACCAGACAGAAACCTGAAATCTGACCCCAGTGCCATTGTGAGGGGCCCAAGCACCAGTCAAGAGATGACCAGGTATTGCAGAGAACGCTAAAGCTGAGAAAGCGTTTCAATTGGTGACACTACTACAATCCAAACCTGGAAAAAAACGCCATCTGAAAGCTGATTGGCTGATGGTTGTTTAAGTAGCTCATGCAGAGAACATAGCAAACCTGGGGTACGTTTCTCTTTGCTCTCAGCCTGAAGAAAAAAGGAGAAGGCAGCAAAAAAAAACAACTTTTGGATGTGTGCTGTATCATGGACGTTTCAAAGCTTGTTGAACAGATTTAAAGACAGACGAAACATATTCACAAAGACAGCGAACAGCTGAGCAGCACAGCTG
>NC_060891.1:27876878-27961878 GCF_014805685.1 Silurus meridionalis
TTATTATTATTATTATTAATATTATTATTATTATTATTGTTATTATTATTATTATTATTATTATTATTATTATTATTATTATTGTTATTATTATTATTATTATTATTATTATTATTATTATTATTATTGTTGTTATTATTATTATATTTTGGATGATCAAAAGTTTTTGCTTCACGATTTGTTGCATTTCCTGGTTGGGTGTATAGTTTGGATTCGTGTCGGTGTTGTTCGGTGTTTACGAAGGCTGATGTAAGTGTGTTTCCCTCATTGAAGATAGTGATTGGAAGATCAGATCAATTTGCTGACCAGAATCTTTGAGACTTGTTCAGCAAAATGAAAAGCTCTGGATGTGAACAAATCGTTTCTGTTTCCCGTACAGAGCCGAAGGCATCACGATTCAAACGAAGGATGTTGAGAATGTGCCTCCAATAGAACATAACCAAATCAGTTCTAACAAGTCAAGAACATCCTTCATGAACATCTCATCAGTAGTTGGAGTTCTGGTTGAAAAAGGTGATAAAAGAGTAAATAAAAACAGGGGTAAAGGATGATTTAAACTTGTACATTACAACTAAATTATTTTTCCGCATATCCAGGCGATGTTAGAAAACTGGGGTCAGACATGATATAGCACCCCTGGAGCACAGGGGGTTAAGGGCCTTGCTCAGGGGCCCCAAGAGGGGCTTACCACTACCACTTACCACTACCCCTCATTCTCCTTAAATGTGATGAACACCTTAAAATCAATGCGCTTTATTTATTCAATTCAGTTTATTTTCATGTGACTGAATGTATAAGTTCACAGCCTATAGGTTTGTTCCTTATAATTGTAGGTTTATTCTTAATGAACAAGCCAGTGGCATCTGTGGCAAGGAAAAACTCCTTGAGATGGCATGAGGAAGAAATGTTTCTGTGAACAAAAGTTTGCCATTTAACTCAAGTTTGAGAAAAAAAAAGTATTGTATTTTCCGGACTAAAAGCCGCTACTTTTTTCCCACCCTTTGAACCTCGCGGCTTAAACATCGAAGCGGCTAATTTATGGATTTTTCCTGGGTTTTTCCCAGTTTCACAAACTCCAAAAAAATGAGCCCCATAACATTAGACCAATGAAATTGCAGAACGGGTTCAGGTGAACCAATGAAATTCTTTATATTAAATCAGATGCGCTCCCACTGAATCGTCCCGCAGCACATCATAAATATGGATGATGTTCCTCTGACGTTTGACCTGCCGCTCACTCGGACTGTCTACAGGAAATGTGAATCATTCGTCACGCTGAAAACAACCGGGCATGAAAACACACTTCACCTGTGTTCTGAGCTGCACGGCATCGGGAGAAAAGCTTCACCGATGGTGATTTTTAAACGCACGACGATGCCAAAAGATAAACTCCCGAGAGAAATAGTTGTGAAAGGAAGGAGGAAGACAGTGAACAATGACTTTCTTGGTCGGCTACTGTTTAGATACAAGCCGTGTAACAGACACTGTCTTTCATTAAAGCCTGTGTGAAGTTCATTAGTTTCAGTGTAGACACTGCGGCTTATAGACAGGTGCGGATTATTTATGTTTAAAGTAAAAATATTTGTAAAATTCAGTGGTGCGGCTTATATATGGGTGCGCTTTATAGTCCGGAAATTACGGTAAATGAATTAAAAAAAGAACCCTGCTGGACAGTCAGTGCTGGTCACCTTTACTATGCATAGCTAAAAGAAATGAAACCTGGTGTGTGTAAATTCTGCCTCACACTGGTCACGTGTAAATCCCGCTGCACATCCCGACATGGAATTCCGAGTCTGATGACTGAGTGAATTATCCCTGATCAAGTGCACACACTGCGATTTCATGACCCCGCTTTAGTATTTAGTGGCGTGATTAAGTTGTGAGTGCTGTTATCTGCTGGAGTGAGATTTTAGATCAGAATATGTAAAATAACACTGCGTGCTGGGTCAAGTGTTATTATATGCGATGTTGAGTAATGAGCTCGAGAGCCACCTCGTTCCATTCGCACTGATGAATGTCATCATTAGATCTTTTTATGCAGAAATGCTGTAAATTAGACTCCTAATAAATGTATTTAAATGGCGGGTATTCGTGCAGCGTGTCACCGCATCAGACTTTTTACTCTGAAACGATACTTTTATGTTTTATTGTTTTACATCTGAAAGTTTGTTTGTGTTGAAACGCCGCTGGAAAAAGAAAAACAGGTACTGTAGCTACAGCAGAGGGCTGAAGTGCAAGGATTTGAATCATATGTCTTTGGATTCGCTACCATGAAATTTCCCGTCACTAGAACCAGGAGACCCAGACCTGTTCCAGCATGAAGCAAAGTGCACAAAGCCAGCTCAATGAAGATCTGCTTTCCATGGTTTGGAGTGAAAGATCTCCTGCTTTAGAGCTCCAACCCGATTAAACACCTCTGGGGTGAATGTGACTGTGATTGCGCCACAGGAACCTGCTCAACTTCTCACCTACATCAGTACTTGACTTTACTAACACACTTGCGGCTGAACAAATCTCCACAAATGTCCACCAAATCTAGTGGAACATCTTCTCAGAAGATTGGAGCTTATTTTAAGTCATTTTTTATGGGGTGACACATTATTAGTGTTCAGCAGGGTATCATTAAATATTTCTAAATATTTCCGACTCTGCACACACACACACACACACACACACACACACACACACACACACACACTCACACACACACAGTTTGTAAAAGCTACAAACTTCCTCTCGCTGTCTGGATGGCTGCAGGAGAAAACACTTAGGCTGCATTAGATGGTAAATGAGCTCTGAAGGACAAAGCCAATGGCAGAAGAGAAAAAACTTTAATTTTTCATGGGAACTAAATGTGGAATGGGAAGTTCTAAAAGCACATCGCAATCTTATGCTCCGTTGTCCACAAACATTTTGTCCACGCAGCACATAAAGCATTACAGGAGCATCTTTTTGGACGCATCAGCAGCTCTGTAGCTTTGGCTTCACACAAACCTTGTTTATATCTGTTCAGCTTCATGAATTTTTTTCAAATATAAATCCAGTTCACAGAACATCACAGCACGCATGGTCTAGAATCGCTTCAAGGACTCACCTGATCCAGTCCTCTAGTCTTCCTTTGCTTTAGGTTTTTCATCATACCCCTATGAAAACCCGTTTCCAAAACATAACAAGAAAAACCTTGCCAAATTGCAATTTTAGTTCTTCCAATTCCAACTTTTTACCGCAATTCCGACTCTATTTATGGCAATTCCGACTGTATTTATCGAAATTCCGAATCTATTTATGCCAATTCCTACTTTATTTATCGCAATTCCGACTTTATTTATTGCAATTCCGACTCTATTTATGGTCATTCCGACTTTATTTAGCAATTCGACTTTATTTATCGCAATTCCGACTCTATTTATGGCAATTCCGACTGTATTTATCGAAATTCCGAATCTATTTATGCCAATTCCTACTTTATTTATCGCAATTCCGACTTTATTTATTGCAATTCCGACTCTATTTATGGTCATTCCGACTTTATTTAGCGCAATTCCGACTTTATTTATCGCAATTCCGACTTTATTTATGGCCATTTTGACTCTATTTATCGCAATTCCGTCTTTATTTATGGCAATTATGAGTTTATTTATCACAATTTCGACTTCAGTTATTGCATTTCAGAGTTCATTTATTGAAATTCCTTTTTTTTTCTCTTCATTCAAATGTAATTTCTCAAATTCTTAAATACTTTTTTCGCGATTCCGACTTTTTTTTTAGCTGATCGGGCAACATTGAAAGTTATTCAACATTAAAAGTGGGAGCAGAAGGAAAGCTGAAACTGCCTCTTGTATGAAAAAAGGAGGTTTTTTATGTGGCAGAAACGTGATTCCATATTGTACAAACTTCATTTGCACTGAGAACCGAAAAAGAAAATCTCTATTTTTCTATCAGGTCTGAAATCGCAGCTCCGTGTTTTGCACTTTCGCTCCGTCACGTTGCGGCTCTGTCACCTGCTCGTGAGCGCTGATACGATGCACAGAGACGGGGAGAAAAAAGTGTCCATTTGTGTAATGGACCGGTTCTGAGCAAAATGCCACATCGCATTTTTTCACATATCGAAACATTAGCGTTCAGTCGTTCCGAAGTTGTTCTGAAGACGAAAAGTTCAAGAAAGCAAGTATTAGTTCACAGCAGTTTGCATGGAGGGTAAAACGGATCGATTGTTTTTTTCTCTTCTTCTGGAACAGATCTACCCCTGGTGCTGTACAGAGGACCATACGGGTCTGCATTGATTTGAGAAAAGAAAGTGTCCAGTCACATTCATTGCTTATTATGGCAATTTGTCAAGATTTGTCTGGTCTCTGAGACTTGGCCTGAACCTTCCAGAGGTTAATAATTGTGTTCTGGAGGGCATCGAGGTTTCTGCTCAGGACTGTCTGGATGATATTGTTATATACAAGAATTCTACAGGAGAAGAACCTCAGGCGTTTTGAGAAACTATTCCAGTCTTATGAAAGTATGTTTCTCTGTAATTAGTCTCCATGTTCTTCTGTCTCTTTTATTAATGTCATCTTTTGTGTTCCAAATCCCAAGAGAACAAGTATTGAGAACAAAAACCGAGCATGCTCAGTTGGGGATATGCCAATTGGAACAAGCTCCCATGATTCACTGCAGCATCAATACGAAGATAGATGGCTCAGGTCAGACCTGGATAATGTTGAGGAATGTTGTCAAAATGTTCCTCTTTTTTCTCTCTGAATCATCGCTATGTTTTCCTTGTCTGTGGATGAAGTCCACAATAAATAAATGACAATATTTTTAAAACTTAGCAGCTAGAAATCTGATTAGGACTAGCAATCTATTACTCCTGTTTTACATTCACAGCAGGCAGCAATATCCAGAGCAACTTCTTCTACATTTTAGCACTTGAGGTTCAAGAGCCTTGCTCAAGGACCCAGCAGCACCAAGTTCATAGTGCTGGGATTTGAACCTAAAATCTACTGGTCAGTATTTCACCGCTGAGCTAGCGCTTCCCGCCAAACTCTCACATCAGAAACATTGAATCAGCTTTTCAAATCCTCATGCTGATGAGTCTGGTTCTTCTCAAGGTTTCTTCCTCATGCCATCTCAGGGAGTTTTTCCTTCACCACAGTCTTCCATGGATGGAAGTGTGTGGAGGATCTCCTGCCACAGAGCTCTGACCTCAACCCTATTGAACATGATGAATGTGAACTTCACCCCAGGACTCCTTACCACACCTACATCACTACCTGACTTTACCAACACCCTTGTGGCTGAAAGAATCTCAACAAATCTCCACAAAATTTAGTTGGAACAAGTGATTTTAGATGAATTAAAATGCCTCCTTTATCAACCCAGTAAATGGTGAATGTTGTAGAACTTTTTACCAAGGTTTAAACTATATTTTACTCCTGCTGACTTTTACCTTGAAGCCTATTTATATAAAATTTATTAGGAAATCCATACAGCGTATAAGTGCGGTTTCTATCCCCGTGTCCTTGTGAGTTTCTTTCTTCTTGTTCTTGGTGTTGAGAAATACCCTGAAGATCGGACTTTTCCCTCACATTGGCAAACCGTGCTCTTACATCAGTTCCACAGTAGAAGTATGAACGAGCTTTCCTGCTGCTGAAAATAGCCTGGGGTTAGGAAGCCATGCTTCAGAGTTTAGATATTTCGAGTTAATTATTGGCCATTTTTACTGTAAACAGAGAAAATAGGAATCAGAATGGTGCTCCATCATTGACTTATTTATACATTAATCTTAAGGAACTCTGGATGTGAAGTGGGAATGAAACACCAGTAAAATAACAGTATGTTTTAAGGAGGGGGAGGAGACTGAAGAACCCAGTGGGGAGCCACTTGGGCGAAGGAAAGAGCATGTGAAGCTCCATGGTAACCTCGAAGGACGCCATTATATATATATATATATATATATATATATATATATATATATATATATATATATATATATATATATATATATATATCTGTGAAACATATGCCATGTTCAGCATTCGGAGATCCTGGTGGATCTTGGTGTGAGATTTCCGAATGCTGAACATGGTACGAGTTTCTCAGGGTTTCTTTCTGGTTGCGCTGTTTCCTCGTGTTTTTCAGTGTTGTTTTAAAACAAGAAGACGAGTACTAAAGAGAATTGCATTACAGTTTAAGGTCTATCCATAGATCAGCAAGCCCAGTTTTATAAACCACTCAAATTCTGCAGCAGATCCTCTGTTCACAAACAATTAGCAAATGATGTTGCTAATTGGCTCTCATCAGAGCGGAGCTACATGTTAATAGATATTAGCTAAGAAAGGAAAGAGCTTTCAACAGACTCTTAAAGCTTTTTCATCATATTGACTCTCTGCAGTCTGATAATCGTCCAAGTGTCAAGAGCCATTCACTAATAAAAATGTTTCCTTTCAGTCATGATCCTGTAGCTGCTTCTTCAGATTTCTGTAAGAGACGAATATTGTCTAGCTAAACCTTTAGCTCTTAACATTTTAGACAAACCTCCAAAACACCTCTAAGGCTGCATGCGTTTCTTATTCCAACAATTCCTACACTTCGATGTTTTAAAATTAAAATCGAAGTTTTTACTATTCATATGAATGGGGGTGTGGCCTAAATGGACCTAAATTTAATATGGCCTAAATTGACCTGACTTTAATGTGCGCGTGGCCTAAATCCACACTCGAGAGCATCGATTTGATTTTTTTGTTACCGCATGAGAGATTCTAACCCGTCTTTGTTTTGTTTGTCCTCAGGTCCTGTTTAAAATGAAATGAGAAATGAAGCAACAGATGTTAGCGTCTTTGCTTCCCAGAGGAATGGCAAATTCACACACTTTCACGCTGACCTCCGTGCTTTTCTCACTTCCACACTTCTATACAATTGCATCCAGTAGGCGAGTTTATGCAGCAGGGAAGCGAGAAAACGTGTCCGATTTCATTTCAGTTTCATTTCAAACATAACCTCACGTTACTTGCTCACTTCGCTCGATCTTCATTTCCCCGCTGTGCCGCACTTCATGCTCCGAATGCAGATCTGAAAACAGTAATAATAATTTCCCGTTATTCCTGAGGATGACTGGATCCCCCCCGCCCCTCCCCCGATCGACAGAAAATCCACCGTAAAACTTTAAATAACTTTTTAATAGCGATATTAGATTACAGTATACAGTCACATCGATTGTGATTTGCGTTCCGATTTGTTCAAGGTCTCAATTTCACACTTCAATAGGAATCGTGTTTCTGCACTGACGTCGTGATGGAGGGAAAAAGGAAAGACACATTGAGCTAATGTTCTTTTAATGTTCTTTTGTTTTTGAATAAATGATAATTAGCTTACTCAACGCTCTGATCACATTTCCACAGGTATTCATATATTACACACACACACACACACACACACACACACACTCAGCCATGTGAGTGGTAAATAGGTGGGGGGCTTTTTACTTACTTTAGTCACAATATAGCGCCCCCTGGAGCACAGAGGGTTAAGGGCCTTGCTCTAGGGCCCAAGACTGGCACCTTGGCTTGAACCGTTGACCTTCCAGTTAGTATCCACTGAGCCACTTCGTGTAGAAGTAGTGAGAAGTAGTGGACTAATGCCGATTGGCACTGGTACAGAATTAGATATCCAGCTCAGAATAACAGAGACGAGCGACTGAGCAAATACTTTACCAATGTCTCAATGAATCAAAGTACATTTAGGTGGTGGATCTGTACCTGGAGGAAACCTGCATTGGGGAGAATGTGAGAAACTTGATGATGAGATTGGGATTGAAACCTGAAGCTGCCAGGGCATGATTTAAACCTGCTCCACCCACTCTGTGATAAATATTCAGTCCTGCTAACAAGAGAGAGAGAGAGAGAGAGAGAGAGAGAGAGAGAGAGAGAGAGAGAGAGAGAGAGAAAGTGACAGAGAGGAGGACAGTGAGAGAGACAGTGAGAGAGACAGTGAGAGACAGTGAGAGAAAGTAGGACAGTGAAAGAAAGGAGGACAGTGAGAGAGACAGTGAGAGAGAGTAGGACAGTGAGAGAAAGGAGGACAGTGAGAGAGACAGTGAGAGAGTAGGACAGTGATGGAGACAGTGAGAGAGTAGGACAGTGAGGGAGACAGTAAGAGAGACAGTGAGAGAGTAGGACAATGAGAGAGAATAGGACAGTGAGAGAGACTGTGAGAGAGACAGAGAGAGTAGTACAGTGAGAGAGTGAGAGAGAGAGAGAGAGAGAGAGAGAGACAGAGAGTGAAAGTGAGAGAGAGCTAGAGAGACAGAGAGAGAGAGAGAGACAGAGAGAGACAGAGAGAAAGAGAGAGAGAGAGAGACAGTTCATTATAAGGCAGCGACACTGCTCTTTCTGAGCGATGCTGAATGAGACCCTCGGCGCTCCATCACTCTCTCCGGCTCGTCCTGAAAGTGCTGCTTTTTAACTCAGTGTTTCAGTCGGAGAGAAAAAAACGCCTGATCGTTTGGGTGTAATTTGGTTTCTTGGTCATAAATTAAAGCTTGGGCTGAAAGCGGTGTGATGTACGAGAGCTTTCTGGAGTCGGCAGGAACTGCGATGGTTTTTTTCTTCTCGTTCACTTGAATGGTGCTCGTGAGGCTGAACTGAGGGAGATGATGAGTGAGAAAAAGGCAGATCTTCACTGAGCTCCTCCGAGTGCACTTCAGCGTCTGCTCTTCATCACCGAACAATCATACAAATGTTTAATTCAAGTCTCGGGAGGAAGGAGCACTTCTTTCCCGTGCTCGCTGGCAGTGAAGCACAGCGCCGACCTTGGGAGAGGACTAGTGTGGACAGAGGAGACGCTTCGAGAGCGCACTCGAGCACAGATTAAGTGACGGCTGTAGACTCTGGAACGTCGACTACCAGAGCGACTGAAACTCTTCCTGATTGGTCAGAATTTCAACTTTGATCTCAAAATTATCACACTTGAAACACTTCATAATTTGGTAACGTTTTCTAATTTGGGATTTATGGAAGGAGTCTCCAGCGACAAAAATGTCCTGTTTCTCGGTCACATGCCTGCATTTATTTTATTTTTTGTATTTTTTTTAAGATAAAAATGATGGAGAGAACGCCTGTTTCTAGCTTTTACATCCTAAATATTTTGTAAACGTTCTTCAACAACGACAAATGCAGCTCCAGTTTAGGGTCAAAAGTTGACGCCTGACCATAAGTTTGCTATGTGCTTCTTCTTGAACATCCCATTTTACATTCAGCATGTGCTGTTCTAATGAGCTCCACTCTTCTGGGAAGATGTTCCACTAGATTTTGTGGAGATTCATTCAGCTATAAGTGTGTTAGTAAAGTCAGGTAGTGATGCAGGTGAGAAGGTGAGGAGGTTCCTGGGGTGCAGTCAACATTAACATTCATCCCAAAAGGTGTTTAATATGGTTGGAGGTTTATAGCAGGAGATCTCCAACCCATGGAAAGCAGATCTTTATGGAGCTGGCTTTGTGCACACAAGCATTGTCATGCTGGAACAGGTTTGGGTTCTCCTAAGAAAGATAGGTTAATAAAATGCTACAAGCGTAACCTCCTGGTGGAGCACATCACTCTGAAAACAAGTACAGTAACTAGAGACATATACACGTTATCTTTGGTCAGATACACACAAACAAACACACACACACACACACACATACACACACACACACACACACACACACACATCTACATATATTTAGTTTATTATTCACTTCATTTGTTATCATCTCATAGCCTGCGTTTGTTTTTCTTTTTTTTTCACTTTTCCTCTTTTTTTTCTGCTGTCTCTCTCTTTCTTCTTCTTTCGCAGCTCTGCAGGAGGAGTAACGAAGAAATCAAAATAATAAAACATCGAATTCCATCAACTAAACTAATAAACTACACAGAAGCGTGACAGGAGAATGAACCGATGTGGAAAGGAGGCCCATGTTGTTTCAGTTTCCAAGTGGGAAGTGGGAAAGAGGAGTGCGTTGTGATGTTCTCTGCTGAAACCAGGATGGAGAGATCAATAGGAAAAGCTGCGAGTGCAGAGAAAGAGATTTCTGAGGACTTGAAAGTGAATTTTTACAGCGTTTTTACAATCAAAGAGATTTTTTTTTTTGTTTGTTTGTTTTTTTTGTTGATTTTTTTTACATTTAAATAAAAGGTGTAACTCCGAGAGCACTGGAGTGCTCATGTAAAGGTCAGTGCAAAGAGACGAACAACTGAAGCAACATGATGTGAGATGAAACTGATGCGTTGAAGTGGAAAATCTGAGAAGGTAAAGAGCGCTCAAACGAGTCCATCATGCTGGAGAAAAAAAGATGTGAAAAACACCAAGAAAGAGAAAGCGAGGAAAGAGAAAATGCTGACGAACCCACAGCGCCCTCTGCTGAAAGGATCGGAGAAAAATCACGAGAAAAAACATTGCACACTTTTTGGTATGTTTGTGGAGCATAATGTTGCTATGTGCTTCTTCTTGAACATCCCATTCAACATTTAGTCTCCATTTGCTGTTATAATAAGCTTCACTCTTCTGGGAAGATGTTCCACTAGATATTGGAGTGTACTTGTGGACACAAGGGTGTTAGTAAAGTCAAGTACTGATGTAGGTGAGGAGGTCTAGGGTGCAGTGTTCACATTTCTCCCAAAGATCTTCAACAGCAGAAGATCTTCCACATTTTCCAACCCATGCAAAGCAGATCTTCATGGAGCTGACTTTGTAGCACAGTGGCATCCTCATACTGGAACAGGTTTGGATCTCCTAGTCCAAGTAAAATTCTTATGAGTAAATATTACACTGTAATTGTGTTTGCTGCTGCATTATTGCTCACTGAATAAACAATTTGAGATCCTTCAGATAAAGATTTAAAAAGAGATCTCACTAAGTGACCAGATTTTGCTCCTTTTATTCCCAAAAGAGTCGAACCTTTTAAATGGAAATCATCTCACATACATTAGGAGTATCTTATTGTTGTTTTTCTTCTTCTTGATCTTTGTTGATGTGTGAAGTGATGTTACTCTTCTAATGTACTTCAATGGAAACAATCAGGTTTCCATAGAAACATCTGAGCCGTTCATTAGTGTAAATAGTGAATCGAGTGTTTGACCCTCAGCTTTGTGTTTATATGTTTGGTTATACATGTATTTATATGTATTATGATAAATATGACATTAACACAGGGATGAGACCTGATTTTCCCAGTTTATGTTAAAGTGCTAATTTAACATTTCATCATATCAGTTCTAGCAGTTATAATTACAGTCATAGCAGAGACATTTCTCCAAACTATCAGCTGAAATACTTTGCTGTGCTTCTTGTAAAAGAATGCTCTCTAAATAACTCTTACAGAACGTCTCTAGGTTACGTATGTACCAGAAAACTCTTAAGAGGAGAAGATAGCATCCACAATCCACCTGCTGAGGATCTGCTTGTCCGCAGGAAGACCCCTCTTATACGGACCGTAGCAGACGAACAGCTGTTCCGACTTCCTCCATAGGGAATGGAGCAACAAGCACCTAGGGAACATAGCCCAGTCTAGGGTAGAGTAAAGCACTGGCCATGCCTGGGGTAACCTCCATACACGAGGAGGCCACGAAAAGGGCCTGAAGGTTTCCGAATCTCCTAATAGATGAGATCGCCAGTAGAAAAGCAGTCTTGACTGCAAGAAACCTCAAGAGCACCTCATGGAAAGGCTCGAAGTGAGGTTTGGACAGGGTCTCCAAAACTATGGCAAAATCCCACAAAGGCACTCTAGGTTCTCACACCATATAGTAAACAGGCACCAGTTTGCGGTGTTCGACCTCCTCCTGCTGTGAGCTCAGATCTATCGTAATGAACCAGTCTTTGGACCTGATTTGAGACATGATTTGTTTCAGCATGAGCATAAACGAGCAGTTCAGATGACGCAGATCCAAAATGCAGATCCTTTGATGGCCTCCTTCCTTAAGAGAGTGTGTACTTGCTGTTCCATAACCAGAGCCTGCTCGAGCCCCACCAGAGTGGGGCACACCCCGTTGAAGTGAGTTAGACGAGACCCGAACTGAATCGTGTAGCCTCTTTCTACAGTGT
Source organism: Silurus meridionalis (assembly GCF_014805685.1). Lineage (NCBI taxonomy): Eukaryota > Metazoa > Chordata > Actinopteri > Siluriformes > Siluridae > Silurus > Silurus meridionalis. The sequence goes on from NC_060891.1 coordinate 27,888,942, forward strand.
GCAGGACCCATCAAGACACATTTGGCAGGAGTTTCCTGGCTGCCAGATAGTCTCTTAATGGAATCAGTCTCTCAAGGCCAACTTCTGTCGTATCTTGAGCAGCTCGAGTGGTGCTGCAGCTCCAGAGGCTGTGTGCTATGTTCCTGGGTGGAAGCTTAGGGAGGTACTCACTGGAGTGCCTTGAAGCCCCACAGGTGGCAGAGTTAACAGAGCGATCTCATGAGTGCACTGAGGAGAGGTGTGTGTGTGAGCTGTTAGGCATACACCCCAGAGGACCTGAGTGGTCAGGACTTTTTTGTCGAAGTCATCTTATTGAAGACGACGGTCCTCAGATCCGTCACTTTTTTAGGCTTCTACCTGCTAGGAATGCTAGTGAGAGCGCTCCCCTTTAAGAGCGTTCCCCGGTGCTTTGCCCCCAAACAAGCTACACATAGAGTGAAAGACTGCTTGCTTACTTTTTTTTAATTTTACCTCCTTACCAGCAATTACTTGCCTGAAGGAAAAACACAGACACACAGAGTGCTTCCTGTACAAACAGAAGCTAGCGCCGTCTCCATGGCTTGTTATAGCTTCCTGGTCATGATATCACCACGCCTATGACGTTGTGCTTTTCCATTGGAAGAATTACACACGTGGTTTAGAGCGTGGTCACGCAGAGGTGTTCCCAAAGCGTTGTTGACACAGTTTGAGTTCCCAAAGGAAAACTCGGACATACACTTACAATGAGCTTCTAAAATAAATCCACCAGTTCCGATTTCTAGGTCAGGATGACCTTGAAAGCTTTTTTCTGAAATGATTCTCACCTTGAACTTTTGGAAGCATAAAAGCAGTGCTATAAAGTGTCATTACAGGTTTATCAAAACCTTTCAAAGTGTAATAGCTTTCTGTTGCATCTTACACACACTTAAACACACACTTACACACGTACGCATTCTGGAGGTGGTTCCAAAAGTTCCAGGGGTTTATAATGAGGCAGGAGTGTCAGTGTGAGCATCAGAGGTGAGAGTGTGGAAAGAAACCATCACTCCATCATCACACCATCATGGGAACTCCAGGTTTGCTTACCGCTTCTCAGCTCTTCATCCTGATGCTTCTGTCCTCTGCTCACTCAGGTCACTCAGGTATTTCATCAAATCACATGTTCATCTCGCACTTTTTTAATTTAGTATCTTCACCAAATAGAGATAAAAGTGATAGTAATAATACTGAGTATGAAATTGGCTCCAGAGATGATGAAAGGCTCAGAATTTTATCATGATCTTAAATTCCAGCATTGATAAACTGCTGCTGGGCCCCTGAGCGAGGCCCTTAACCTTTAACTGTTTATATATAGATATAAAACTATAATTTACATTTTACATAATTGATGTGTAAATAATGCAGTCTCTCTCTTGATACGAAATTTAATTGAGCAAAAAGTAAATGACTTTTTCCTTTCATATCAGTATAATTATATCAAATTCAATTTCCCTTTGTCACAAACACACCATGCAACATGCAGCAAAGAAAAATCATTCAAATTAAAATAGAATCTAGGAGAAGAATCATTTTGAATAAATCCACAAGTAGAGTAGAAATAAATAAATGAAAAATAGGATTAGGATACGATTGCAAATTTGGAAATAGAATTATCTACACTTTATTTAATACTATGTAACAGAACTGCAGAGGCAGTGGGGGATGTCAGATTGAACATCTGTATTATTATTATTATTATTATTATTATTATTATTATTATTATTATTATTAATAATAATAATAATAATGATTAAAAATGACTGTTTAAATTTAAATCTTAATTATACTAAATTTTAATTAAAGTATAATTTAAATATTGCTTAATGTTATTTAACTTTTATTTATTTTCTCCAAAAAAAAATTCATTCAGTAGAATTAAATATTAATCATAGACTTTGCTTTCTCAAATGTGACCCATAATGTTCTCAAGTATGGATGAAAAGCATGGAAAACTTTTTTTTTTTTACTCTGCATGCTCTATGTCTTTAGGCTACAGTAGTAAAGTCTGATTCTTCAGCTTGTAGTAGTAAAGTTCTGTATTCATGCTCAGTTTGATTCAGTGGATTACAGTAGTTAAGTATGCATGCTTAGATGGATCTTTTATGTTTATGCTATTAAAGTATGCATGTTCAGTTCAATTCTGCAGGTTATAGTAGTAAAGTATGCATGCTCAGATTGTGTCTTTAGGTTATAGTAGTAAAGTATGCATGCTCAGATTGAGTTTTTGGGTTATAGTAGTAAAGTATGCATGCTCGGATTGTGTCTTTAGGTTATAGTAGTAAAGTATGCATGCTCAGATTGAGTTTTTGGATTATAGTAGTAAAGTATGCATGCTCAGATTGTGTCTTTAGGTTATAGTAGTAAAGTATGCATGCTCAGATTGAGTTTTTAGGTTATAGTAGTAAAGTATGCATGCTCAGATTGTGTCTTTAGGTTATAGTAGTAAAGTATGCATGCTCAGATTGAGTTTTTAGGTTATAGTAGTAAAGTATGCATGCTCAGATTGAGTTTTTGGATTATAGTAGTAAAGTATGCATGCTCAGATTGTGTCTTTAGGTTATAGTAGTAAAGTATGCATGCTCAGATTGTGTCTTTAGGTTATAGTAGTAAAGTATGCATGCTCAGATTGTGTCTTTAGGTTATAGTAGTAAAGTATGCATGCTCAGATTGTGTCTTTAGGTTATAGTAGTAAAGTATGCATGCTCAGATTGTGTCTTTAGGTTATAGTAGTAAAGTATGCATGCTCAGATTGTGTCTTTAGGTTATAGTAGTAAAGTATGCATGCTCAGATTGAGTTTTTGGGTTACAGTAGTAAAGTATGCATGCTCAGATTGTGTCTTTAGGTTATAGTAGTAAGGTATGCATGCTCAGATTGAGTTTTTGGGTTATAGTAGTAAAGTATGCATGCTCAGATTGTGTCTTTAGGTTACAGTAGTAATAGATGCATTACTACTAATAAATGAAATGTAGTCAGATTTATTTAAAGAAAATTGTCTTTATTAAATTAATTCATATAATAATATTACAATTTTCATTCATGGACCATTGTATGATTTATTTGCAGACTCTAGTACTGAGTTGGCTTGGATTTGTCCCCAGTCGCACGCTTCTCCCTCTCTTCCGTCCTCTGGTGAGTTGACAACATATAAACATTTTTATTTTACATTTATATTACTCAGAGACTTCACCCATAAAGATTATTTAACATATATTCTAATCCTCTCAGCCTGATAGTGGAGTGGGTCAACACCACCAATAAAGTGATTCAGCAGTAAACCTGTGTGTGTGTGTGTGTGTGTGTGTGTGTGTGTGTGTGTGTGTGTGTGTGTGTGTAAACAGTTCACTCGCTGAGGCCTGCAGATGTGAGTGCTCTCTCAGTACTCGGACTGTCCACTGCACACAGGTACTACATGACTGGATTTATTTCATAAAGGGATAAAGATCAAGTTCATTAAGAAATATGGATATAGATTTTGTGGATTTTAGAATACAATAAATGAAAAGAAACGAAATGCTTTGAAAAACAAAAGGAAAATCACCCTTCAGATGGGTTGTTAATTTTAATTAAATATAATTTTACTTTTTTATTTAATTTATAAGCACTAATTAATTAATTAATGTTTATTGAATGATGTTAAATATGAATTAAATCCTTTTTTTTTTGCTTTGCATAATCAGTTTTATACTTTGAATGAACATAGTAAAAGGTACATCAATTTCTTTCATCTTTACAGGTGATCATTTGTTCTAAAAAAAAAAAAAAAAAAAAAGAATATTAAAGGATATAAAATCCGAACTGGAAACACTAGTCAGGGCCTAAACCAGGGAAATACTGTACCACTCATGGAAAAGTAAAGTCACATGACCTTTTCCATTGCTCCACAAATCAACAGATCAGCATTTTGTTTTACTGGAGAGTTTGAACCCGATTCCAGTGGTTTCAGAAATCTGCTTTAGTTGCTCTTTATGATGCAGGGCAGTTATTTTCCCCACCACAGGACACTGTTTCCAACATGGTGGTGTATAAAATGAAGCTCCACAATGAATGAGTAAAAAAAGAATCATTACCGTTAATCCCCACAATAATGATCAGATTATCAGGTCTGATAGCTTCGCTTAATTTAAACCATAACAAGACCTTAATTGGACAGGCGGTACACAAAATCTGATATTATCAGCTAAAAAGGGATTTACAGTCGAAACACATAAATAATGTAACATCTGTAAATGTAGCATAAAGCTTTAGATACAAAATACACAAGTTTGAAATAAAGTACAAAGCTAGCATAACGCCAGAGAAATATGCTAATTGGGCGTCAGCTGGCTGCCAAGGTGTTTCAGAAAGTCTGTTCCTGCTCTCTTTAGATGAGCAAAATACTGAAATCTGTCTCTTCATGCACATTTATTGCCTCTGTAATGATAAAAAAATATTCAAACGCATGTCTCGGGTCAAAGCACATCAATGCAGTGAGGAGCAAGGAGAAGAAAAGGGAGAGGGAGAAGAGATATGTGAGAAGACCTTGGAGTGCTCAGAGATTCACCGTACCAAGACTCGAGGAATAAGAAGATTGAGTTTGTTTAACATTCGAGTCAAAGGCAAAAAAAGCTAAATATTTCTTCAATTCAGACTTTGATCCTCTTTAAGGGAGTGAAGTTCATTCCAGTCGTTCCAGTCATTTCTAATGTAGTGGGATGACCTTCAACAAAATAGATTTCTCGTTGAATATTTAATTAGCAGAGCACAGAGATCATTTTAATACGGAGTACAGACTCGGCACAAATAAGACACTCCCATAAAGTACTCGCTGTTCACGTCTGCTGCCGGGTTCTTTACCACCCTGCAAGATATTTTGCACTAATGTTCCAAATTCTCAGACATGAATTCTTTTATGGGAAGCAATTCTTCACACTGTCACAACAGTCACACAACAGTCGAGAAAGAGATCGAATTCATTCAGCAGATCCCTGAATCCGGTTTATCTTCCATCTGCTAGTGTGGGAAAACGCAAAGGAGGAAAATGGAAACACAATAATATCACTATGTAATAATATTCTTATGTTCCTCATTTAAGGTCTAGAATAAAAGTGTCTGGCAGGAAAGGACATAAACGAGATCCTTTTGTTTCTTTTCCACAGTAATTGTGAAAAAAAACTGTACACATTGATTGAGGGGAGAAAAAGGAAACAATCAGCAACTCTGATAAATTAAAACCAAATAATCAGTAACAGAGTTGATTAGCGGAGGTGGACTCGGTGCCAAATCAGTGAAAAGAACAACACTGCTTCACTGCCGATAGACAAACTAACATACCCAAAGTATCACAAGCGGCTGGACTTCCAACCTGCCAAAGATGTTCTTCACAAGTTAAAGATTTCTTTCTTTCTGGTGATTTAGTTCATCCCAGAGCAGTTCAGTAGGATTCAGGTGCGGTGACTGGGCAGGCCGTGATAGATATCACTCCAGACGACTCTCTAGATAACACTTACAGAACTCAGACGTTCGCTTCGGCTGTTCTGCTGTTGTACGGTGAAGTCGGTTCCAATGAGACGCAGCTCAGATGTGAAGATGAAGTATGGTACAGGATTAATTTCACCATGTAACCTACATGTATGTAATGTGAATTTATCTAAATAGAAATGTGTGAAGTAGAAAAGGAAATCGCTACTGTACATGTACTAATACTGTTTAATTATCTGTGTATATTGTACTATTGTGTACTGTGAATGTGTTGTTTATTTCATGTGAAGGTTTGTGATGTTGTGTGTATAATGTGCTGCAGGTCTGCTGAAGTTAAGATTGTGAGCAGGCTGTCTGGTAAGGTCTTTCTTTCAATTCAAATGATAACATACTGAATATAAGGAGGAAAAAAGACTCAGAGTCATGCTGTCATGGAAAAATAATCAAGTTACCGAGTTACTCTCACCACCCTGAAGTCCATTATTTCTTCCAATTACAGCAGGTTCTCAAATCTATTTACATGTATGGCATTTGGCAGACCCCCTTATCCAGATCCACTCATAGTTATCTCAGTTTTACAGCTGAGCAGTTGAGCATTGAGGGGCCTTGCTCGAGGGCCCAGAAGTTGCAGCTTGGTGGTACTGGGGTTTGAACCTATCACTTTCCAATCAGATGTCCAACATCTTATCTACTTAGCTACAATTTCCCCAATATCCTATGGATAATATGCTTTAGCTGCTTTAGCTAGCTGCTACCATAGTAACATACAGGTCTGGTTCCAAACATCAGTGACAGCTTTAACTTCTCAGTGCTGGCCATGGTATAAGGTGATAATCTATGGCTAGGTGTAAGACCTTCTCCACTTCACCTCAGGACGTTCATCACCTCCTCTTCATGCACTAACACCCTGTAAAACCTCACACCTACACCTGGATTAAGATCTTACCTTCACCACAGCAATCTGCTATTGAATAATATATATGTATGTGTTATGCAACGTCCATAGAAACAAACACTTTCTGGCCAATCGGAATCCAGATCTCAACAGTATCTTTTTTTTTAATGAGGCTCACAAGCAACAGTGTTTCTGAATCTCACATCTTCCTCTGATTGTCTCCCACAGAGATTCTGTCCAGCTTTAATCCTAAAATGACTACACTGATACCAGAGCAAAGGTGTGCACACACACACACACACACTCACACACACACACACACACACACACACACCATCCCTGGTAATAAATTTGCTGGTGCTCTGAATGTGATCCTGTGTGTCGGATTTGTAGGAGTTTGATCGAGGAAGCCGAGGATGTGGTTCAGTCGCTCGACAATAATCAGGTATGACTTTTTTTTGCTGGAAAGTCACACACAGTCGTCACGTACTCAGTACAGGAACTGATAACACCTCCAGTTTATCCAATACTTCCAATCACTAAAATTATTTGGAAGGTAGAAAATAATTAGAGCACCAACAAGTCTCATGTTAGATAATACAGGGCTAATGAAGGACAATTTTATCCTACTTTCCCTTTCGGTATGTAAATAATGTATATAAGTACATCTGACTCTCCGTGTCTCTTCTCAGTGGAAGCTGTTGCTGGTGTTCGTGTCGGTGAATGAGATCTGCATCTGCTCAGACCAGGTCACACATATTACATCTTCATCCAGAAATAAACTCATATCACAATTACAGCCTTTATTGTACAGTGTAAATTGGTTTATATATATATATATATATATATATATATATATATATATATATACACTGTGTATCCACACTACATGATGTAATAAACTAAGTTATTAGCTTTTTTAAATTAAATTAAAGCTAAATTGTTACAGCGGTGGACAGTAATGAAATAAATGTAATTAATTTCTGTACTTCAGTTGTTTTATTGTGTATCTGTACTTTACTGAAGTGTTTCCATTTGGGGAGACTTTTACTGAAACTTCACTACATTTTAAAGTGAAATATTTTAAACTAAATTTTCCAAAATCAGTCGTTCCCTTTCATTTATGAGTTAAAAACTCAAACACGCAGCGAGTCACCAATCAGGGTGGGTTTTACACGTGTTCTGATCGGCGCTTGGTGCATCTACTGATCACCAACATACAGTTCAGCATCAGTTCAACATCAAGCAGAACATTTAGAGAGGAACAAATGATGAAAGAAGAACAAGAACAAGGTTTTAAAGTGCATTCTCTGCCCCCAGCCATGTAAGATTTCTTCTTATACTTTTACTTTAGAAATGAGTTTATTAGAGGGACAGCACATGTAGGACGTTTTGGAGACAAGGTGAGGGAGGTGAGATTGAGATGGTTTGGACATGTGCAGAGGAGGGACATGGGGTATATCAGTAGGAGAATGCTGAGGATGGAGCCACCAGGAAGGAGGAAAAGAGGAAGACCAAGGAGGAGGTTTATGGATGTGGTGAGGGAAGACATGCAGGTAGTTGGTGTGAAAGAGGCAGATGTAGAGGACAGGGGGGGTATGGAGACGTATGATCTGCAGTGACGCCCCCTAATGGGAGAACCCGAAAGAAGAAGAAAGGAGACGTCTTTTTATACTTTTACTCAACTTAATATTTTACAGAGTGGATCTACTTTAACTACATGGTTTGTGCACTTCATTCACCACTAATTAAGACAATTCGATTTCGTATCCTGGAAATGAAAGAACTTGTGTAATATTTTTGGTCTTGTACATATTTGTTTTGACCCGTTTAACATCTTTTAGCTCCATTTTGTGATTCTTAGGAAAAGGTCTGAATCTGAATTCATGTTTTTATTGAGTAATTTGTGTGCGATTTATAGTTTATGCTTAAAAAGGTTTGTTCTTCTTTTTCAGGCCGCATTATCAACAGTTGAGTCAGTGGTGCACAAGGTGGAGGAAGTGCTGAATAAACTGCACGAAAAGGTAATGAGGAGAACATGAACATTTATATTATTGACATGATGTAGTTGGAATTATTTAAAGACTAAACAAATAAAAAAAAAAAATTGTAGACACGCGTTTGTTGCCTAAAATTTAGTACAGTTGGTTTTGTACTGACGCAATAAACACTAACACAAATAACATGGACTGGAACATGTCTGGTTCTTCCCCAAACAATTGTAAAGGACATCTTTGGATGCGGAGGCATGAAATTTTTTCTTGAATAAAACTAGGAGACCTAAAACCTGTTCCAGCATGACACAAAGTGCTCAAAGGCAGCTCCATGAAGATCTGCTTTACATGTGATTGGAGTGGAAGATCTCCTGCTATAGAGATCCTCTGAGATGAAAAATTGTAGCGGAACGAATATCCACAAGCAGACTCTGAAATCTAGTAGAACATCTTCCCAGAAGAGTGAAGGGTTAACTGTGCAGTGAAATTAGTTAAATTCAAACAGCGGTAAACCAAAATACAAACAAATTGAATTAAAAAAAATAATAATAAAATATATTACAAAAATATGGAAAATAGTAATGAATATTTATATATCCATAATTGTATGAAGTCTTAAACGCCTGGAACAATAAATGTAATTATTATCAAAGGAAAAGGAGTAAGAGTGTATCTATGGAAACTGAGAGTTTTGGAATAAATTCATGAGTTTGAAACAGATCAGTGAAAGGTTTTAAGTGTGCTCAAGGTTTTTAATAAAAAAAAAAGTCCTCACTCGCAAATTTAAGTTTGTTATGAATCCATATAACTTTAGATGACAATCAAGTCTCAGGTGGTCAATTTTTACATGGAAACGATGAATAATTGTGAACATTTATCTCCTCGTTCTTTTTGGCCGAAGTAGCTTTTTATGGCAGTTTGGGGGAAAATGTAACACAATGTTGTGTGTTTAGTTGGATCACGCTCTGGTTCATGTTGCGGTTTGGGGCGGCCGAGACGGTGGCAGGTACGTCTTCATCTCCTGACAGAACAGAAATGAGATTTTGTACCTTTTTGAATGAACATCTGTGTGTGTGTGTGTGTGTGTGTAGAATATGTGATTGTGAAGCGGACATCAGTGCAGACACACAAACATGGCGTGAACTGGAGAGAGCCACCATGATGACTAACATTCAGGTATTTCATGGACAATTTCATCAGTGTTCTATGGATTTCTCAGGGCCGTTACAAATGTGAGTGTGTGTGTGTGTGTGTGTGTGTGTGTGTGTGTGTGTGTGTGTGTGTGTGTGTGTGTGTGTGTGTGTATGTGGGTGTGGGTGTGGGTGTGTGTAGGACAGTCTAGGAGCTTTACTGCAGAGGCATCAGCAATGGAGCGAGGAAGAGAACTTCACCGTTGTGCTTCAATCCAGTCCAACATACTTTGATTGGTCAGATGATTTGGTGAGGCGATTTTACAAAATCATCACAAACCCAGTCATGACTCGTTACACTCACTGAACAATATATATATATATATAAACAAATAAACAAATTTAACAAACCAGCAGTACAATATAATTATACAAATTTACAATAGCTGTGAAAAGTGTGGAACTCTGTGGAGGTGTTTATGGTGTTTAAGAAACACCTGCATGTTGCTTTTGATTCTTTGCAACAAACTCAGTAAAAAATGAGTCTGAAGATTTCCTTTGACCAAACAAATCCATAAATGTCCAGATGTTCCACATTATTGGCAGTAAAAAAAAAAAATTCTCCCTTATCATGAACAACAGCTTTACACACTTTCAGCATCCAGGCATTTCATTTCTCCAAACATTCAGCTGAAATAGTTTCTCTTTTAATACTTAAAAAGGTTAGACACAATGGACACAAAAGGAACGTGTCACAAAAAAAAACTAAATTCCAGGTGTTTGTTTTTCTATTCAATTAACAAAGCTCTTTGTTCTTAAATCAATATTTTTGGGATTTTTGTATTTATCTCGTGGCAAAACAGCAGCTTCAGGCTTCTAAACTAACATTTAAATGATTATTTTATATATATATATATATATATATATATATATATATATATATATATATATATATATATATAAAAAGTTAATTTTACAAAAATTTACATTTTATAGAAATAATAAATTATGAGAATTAAAATAGTAAAAAAATAAAAATACATAAAAAAATCCAATAATCCAGTTCCTGTGAATCCAGTGTTCCCTTATCTTTTAGAACCAATTCTTAATTTTGTTTTAGCTATTTAGCTAACAGCGATCCACGGTTTAGCACGTGGCTAAGCTACTTTCTTTGTGTTTGTAAAACGCTGAAGTCGTCTGTAGGACAGTGAACTGAAATGAGTTTTCTGTGCCGCAGGTGGACGGAAACCTGAAGACACTTATGCAGCTGTGGAGCAAATTGGTAAGTTTCTCTTAGAGATATCAGATATGACCTCGTAAAACATCTCAGTGATAAAAAATTACAGCACTGATTAGATTAGATTAGATCGGATCAAAAATCTGATCAGATTGGATAAACGAGATGTGGATAAACTCAAGGGCATCGCTGTAGATAATCTAATCTTAACAACAATTTGAGTTCAAAATGTCACTGATGTCATACAGATCCTGTTTTAACTGATCACATCGTTTAATTTTTAGTTACAGCCAATGACATCCGAGGAAGAGGAGGAGGGGCGGGGCATGGCTGTTTCCTGCCCTTCACATGTAAGTGCAGGGTGAATGACCTGGAGTTCATTGACTGGATCTTGGGGTAGTTTAGTAGTAGTTTAGTAGTAGTATAAGTTTAGTTGTAGTAGAAGTAGTAATAGTAGAAGTAGAAGTAGTAGTTTAGTAGTAGTTTAATAGCAGTCCTAGTTTAGTAGTAGTAGTTTAGTAGTATAAGTAGTTTAGTAGTAGTTTAGTAGTAGTAATAGTTTAGTAGTTTAAGTAGTTTAGTAGTAGTAGTGGTTTAGTAGTAGTAGTAGTTAAGTAGTAGTAGTAGTAGTGGTTTCAGTAGTAGTAGTAGTAGTTTAGTAGTAGTAGTGGTTTAGTAGTAGTAGTGGTTTAGTAGTAGTAGTAGTTTAGTAGTAGTAGTGGTTTAGTAGTAGTAGTTAAGTAGTAGTAGTGGTGGTTTAGTAGTAGTAGTGGTTTAGTAGTAGTAGTAGTAGTGGTTTCAGTGGTAGTAGTAGTAGTTTAGTAGTAGTAGTAGTTTAGTAGCAGTAGTGGTTTAGTAGCAGTAGTGGTTTAGCAGTGGCAGTAGTTTAGTAGTAGCAGTGGTTTAGCAGTAGTAGCAGCAGTGGTTTCAGTGGTAGCAGTAGTAGTAGCAGTAGCAGTGGTTTAGCAGCAGCAGTGGTTTAGCAGTGGCAGTAGTTTAGTAGCAGTAGTAGCAGTGGTTTAGCAGCAGTAGTAGTAGCAGCAGTAGTGGTTTAGTAGTAGCAGTGGTTTAGTAGTAGTAGTGGTAGCAGCAATAACACACTGCCTTCAGCAGTAATTACAGCATTATTATTCCTATGTTGTGTATTAAATTTGTTATAAAATGTATGTATCTTTTTCTTAAATATTTCTGAAATGTTTTAAATATTTAAGTATTTTCTGAAAAAGTACAATAGAATTGGGATTTATTTTAGTTACTAGACTTTGAAATATGCATTACATTATTATATACATATATTTAGTGCCAGAGTACCGAGGAGCAGGCCAGAATGGCCTTCACCGAAAGGTGCGAAGCCTTATTGTTTTCCTTAGAATTTATTTATTTATTTATTTATTTATTTTTACACACATTGGCCATTTGGGGTCCCTTAACATGCTCGAAAACTCTTGAAATTTGGCACACACGTCAGAGTCCTTTGTCACTAGGGCCGGACAAAGGCTGGAATACGGGCGTGGCAGGGGGGCTCTGTAGCGCCCCCTGTAATGCAAAAACAAACATTGGTGCACAGATCCGGCAATTATGTTCGCACATGCACGAGAGTTGGTAGACATATAGATCTCATCGACCCAAACAACTTTCGCCCTCTAAACTATTAGCTCCGCCCAACAGGAAGTCAGCCATTTCTGTTTGTTTTATAAGTGCATGCGGTGAACTTTTAAATACTCCCCCTAGGGAATTCATGCGATTGACATCAAACGCGGCGAACATGATGCCGAGACATTTGACTTGCTAAATTGTGAAGGGATTTTTGATATCTTGAGGGTTGCTGCCATGGCGAGGCGACAAATTTATGGTGAATTCAGAGAAACAGAAAGTGTCTAATATCTAAAGCAAAAAATGTCTTATTTGGATGACACGCGGTGTGTATGTTCGACCAAGGATCCGAATTGCATCGATTTACCTATTGTGAATCTTGGACATAGCGCCACCAACAGGCGCCAGGAAGTGTGTCAGTCTCAAAGGTGGATTTTTTGACAGCTGCATGCAGTAAACTTTTAAATACTCCTCCTAAAGGATTCATGGAATTGATACCAGACTTGGTCAACATGACTCAGAGATATTGGAGATGCTAAATTGCGAAGGGATTTTTGATATCTCAAACACTGTTGCCATGGCATTGTGTCAAACTTTACTTTTATTTCAGGCATATTTAAGGCTTTTGGCGTACTTAGATTAACTTGAAATTTGACACATACATCACATTTGTCGTCTGTGGACAAAAAGGTCAGGCAAAGGTGTGTCTCTTAAGTGGCTCACTAGCGCCCCCGTTTGTCTAAAATGTGGGGTTTCTTTTACCTACAGTCCCCAAATAGGTCAGTAACAACATAAAATAGTCCACTGATATTTACCCACTTGATGCACTTGTTTTCTGGGAGGCACCGTATAGCGATACACAAATGTGCGAGGGCCCGCCATCGCTGCTTGCAGCTATATTTTGTATTATTATATTATTATTCTTTCTAATTTCTTTATTATCCATTTATTTGTTGGTTGGTTGGTTGGTTGTTTGGATGGTTGGTTGGTTGGTTGGATGGTTGGTTGGTTGGTTAGTTGGTTGGTTGGTTGGTCGGTTTGTTTTTTTGGAGGTAGTTTTAAAATAAAATCAAGTATTGAAAAAAATACTGATATAATATAATATACAATATGGACTAAGGTTTGTGGACACCAGAGAAAAAAACAGGTGTCACAACACTTCTGTAAATATTCAAAACATATTCTCATCACATCCTTTTTTCATTATTATTCTCAATTCTAATAATAGCAAAAAATATGAAAATGATCTACAGTGCTGTAGCATTTCACTCCACATTACACATGAATTCGACTGTCTGCCTGTTTACACACACACACACACACACACACACAGAATAAATCTGCTGCTCTTTTGTAGGAGAAGCCGTATCTGTACACACAGCGTAACTCAGCCATCCAGCCTGAGAGAAAATCACACAGTGCAGAACTTCGGATTAATCCTGTGAGTCTCTCTCTCTCTCTCTAAATCCATTTTTACTATAGCTCATATATACGTGTGTGTGTGTGTGTGTGTGTGTGTGTGTGTGTGTGTGTGTGTGTGTGTGTGTGTGTGTGTGTGTGTTCTGGATGTTTATGTGATGTTTATCTGTGTGCACCTTCACAAAAAGATGGCTACCAGTTTTCCATGTACCGTTACAAGTCCATCATGCTCAGTCCCCACCTCAGGTGAAGCTCTCTCTCTCTCTCTCTCTCTCTCTCTCTCTCTCTCTCACACACACACACACATGGTGTAAATTCAACAATTGCAGTGAACTCATTAAAAATACAAGCTCCTGAAGAAAAACTACAGTTGTGAACATCTGTTTTAAACAGGGGGCGGGGCTTATTTCAGGGCCAGAAAAATGTGATAAAAGGCAAATTGCAACAAATCACATTTTTTTCCTGATTATTACAGATGTAGAAGGGATTCATCCTTATTGATGCTTTAAGATCAAAGTGTTTTTTTTCCACTTTGTGTTGTAGTGCATTTTCTCCGACCTGCAGATGTTAAAGTGGTGGCAGCTTTAGGAGATTCGCTCACGGTGAGATATCTCACACACACGGACACACACACACACACACACGGACACACACACACACACACACACACACACACACACATACACAGTTTAGGACAGTCAGATTGACTTTACTCTTTACTCAAATCTCCTGCTGGTGGCTTTAGGAAATTTTTTTATTGTGAATGTGATTCCTGACTCCGTATGATAAACTGCTACCTATAAACACAAATGGATAAGTTGATAGATAGATATAGATCATATATTATACAGTAGATATAATACATTTTCATGCCACACTTATATAATGTTATATAATATCTTGGGCAAATTGTGTGCAATAATTTCAGTGTAATAACAATAATAATAATAATTGTTATAATATCTTGTACTATTAATCTTACTGAAATATTCTCTGCGTAAAATGCGAAACAGATTTCAGAAAAGGTCAGATTACAATGATAATAAAGTATCCTGAATGATTGCAATCTAATTGATTGATACTTTTTAATATCATTTTTTTTTTATATCAAAAATTAATAGATTGATATCAATCAGTTTGATTGCAATCAATCAGGATACTTTATTATCATTGTAATCTGACCTTTTCTGAAATCTGTTTCGCATTTTACGTAGAGAATATTTCAGTAAGATTGGAAGTTCATTGATTGTACAGCATCAATACTTAAAAAGACTTAATTTTACTTTAATTGTACTGTCAGCAACTGCAACCTAACAATTTCCTTGTAGGATCAATAAACTAATTTGAATCAGAATGAAAATCAGGAGTTTTATTGACAAGTATGTTTGTACTTGTTTTGGTGACAGAAGCTTCCAGTTGCACATTTTCTTTTTTTTTTAAGTAAAATAAAAATAAAATAAATAAAAATGAATAAAAAGGTACTGAACATTTTTATAAAGAAAAATAAATAAAAAAGTATTATTGCACAGATAAGTACAGATTTAGATTCGTGAAAAGTGGTATTGCACATTTTTTATTATTATTGAACAATGAGGAGAGCATTTTAGTGTTTCTGGGGTAAAACCTTTCTTGTTCTGAGCCTTTTTTCTCACTCTGGATGTGTACAGTTCTGATTCTGATTCTGATGATGTAGCCCATATAAGGGCGTGGCCTGAAGTCTGATGGCAAAGATTGTACATTAGAAATGATTCAGATGCTAATACACATTAGTTCATGTGTAGTTTGTAATTATAATATAGATTTATTGCACTATTGGGCCATATTGGAACAGACCAGGTTGTATCTCAATCAGATCCAACATCTTCTACAACACTAAACCATAACCCTGAAAAAACACACACATAACACACACTTATGCAGCCTGAAACACACTGGATTGGTAATTTTGTGACTCCATTGTCTGATATTTTGTGCAGCAGTGAATAGCTTCCCCCCTGAATGCACAGCATGTCTGATTTAGCTGAAATGGAAACCTGTTAGAGTTTTGAACAGGAAATGAAGATCATCTTGGATTTGCATCATGCACACTGTTCAAACTGACTAACTACTGCAGATAATCTTTAAATTCTAGTTATAATAAAAAATAATTATTATTACTATTGGCTTTCTTTGGGTTTGATAGTAATTACAGTGTTATTAATTATACATCCAATCGTTTTATTTATTTATGTATTTATTTATTTATTATTTATTTTTCTTTTAACAGCACAGTGGTATTGCTAATGATTAGTGATTAGTGATGTCACGTCTTTTGTCTATAAACAGGCAGGAAACGGAGTGGGTCAGAATGGTGTTCTTGGTGTCTTGACAGAGTATCGTGGTCTGTCATGGAGGTAAGGCACAAAAACACACACACAAACACACACACACACAAACACACACACACCAAACACACTGAAAACTGTATTTATTTTGTGAAAAGATCAATAAAATATCAGTTCATTCTTTTTCTGTCTGTAGCATTGGAGGCAACGGGGATCTCTCATCTGTGACTACTTTACCGAGTACGTACATCATTTCTTTACCTCTTCTTCTAAAGCTGACTCAAACGAGCCCTGCATTGCTACATAAAACCCCTAACAGCATTTATAATGGTTCTAATGGGAATTGTATGGTTTGAATAGAAATTGTGATGGTGTAACCCTGTGGCCCTCCACTGGGAACTGTCATATTGGAAAGCAGATGCAAGTGTGACTGCAGTCATAAAGCTTACGGAGGGAGCAAAGTTGCAGAACCTGACGGGGGAAAAACATAGGGTTATAGGAATTAACTATCTCTGCGAGGACATAAGAAAGCAGGACAATGTCTGCAAGGGGATAGGGAGGAACGACGATCTCCACGAGGCTGGAAAGAAGAATCTTGGTGTAGCAAGGATCAGTTGGACATGGAGATGGAATGGCAGAACAACATCCTCCCCTGGAGTTCCTTTTCATTAGGACTTCCTCCAGATCCATTAGTGAAGGATCTGGATGTTAACACCCAAGATGTTAAGGATGTTCTGGCTGTTAAGATTCTTTAAACACACAAGCAAATGTGATTAGTGTAGCAGGACTGAGTTGTGAGAGAGAACTGTGTCCACATAGTGCCTGAAAGACTATATAGTCGAATATTTTAATGAGCATGCACAGTTATTGCTACTGAAAATTTTCGGAAACCTTTAAAACACTACGGAACATCTGGAATTCTGCATAAACAAAGAGAGGCCTGGCACAGTGTCAGTGGGGGACTGGAAGGAGGACCCAAATGCAGGACAGAACAGGAGTATGGTGAGAAAAGTTTTAATAAGTAAAACAGGCTGGAAAAAAGCACGGACTGACAAAAACAACTAAACTAAACTAAAACAGATCTGTAGAGCAAAAAACGGAATCGGAAATAACAGTCCTAAATCCGAGAGCGGGCAAAGAGAGCAAAGTAGGAAGAACCAAATCAGAATCCAAAAAACAGTCCAAAGTCCAAACTGGTACCACAGAACCCAATAGATCTTGGGATGTCGGTGTTATTTGTGTAGCGCTGTACCTATGGGCATTGTCCCAGAGCAGCTACACAGGAACGAATATAAGAACATTCTGCAAAATGATCATTACTTTACCACTAATACTGTGTTTGAGTTGAACTTTTAATATGTTGGTTTAATACATGAACGAGGTAAATAACCCCCTGAGGAGAAAAAATATATATTTTAAAAATACATGAAGTATCCAGTTGATCCCCCTGAATTCTGAAAACCCTCTATATTATTCTTGCTCCTTCCTCAACAGGATGCTTTTTTAAAAGTGTAAAGGACATGGCTGCAGGTCACTTACTGTATCACCTTCTTATACAAAGCCATGATCTCATCCTGTTTACTTGAAATAATCAAGAAACAAAGGTGAGCGATTAGTTTTGCATGTGATTCGGAACATGGAGGTGCTGTGACTCATTAGAAACATAGTTCAGGGCCATAATTCTGACACTCGTTTCTATTAGTGGCGTGTTTTGTCTAGTGGACCAATAGAAGTACCAATAGAACATTGGCAGGTTTGCCATCAGTTCGTTAATTAGTAAAAACTAACATGCAACTATAATGAAGAAAAAAACTCCCTGAGATGCAGAAGGAAGAAACCTTGAGAGGAACCAGATTTAAGAGGGAACCTCATCCTCATCTGGGTTCCACCGAATGTCCATTTATTACAGATAAACGATGTTGAGGTGCAGTGATGGAGATCAGAGCAAACTGTAGTCCTGAGTCAGTGTAGCAGACTGTTGATATTAAATACAGTCCAAATCCATCCTCAAAGCTCCTGATCTTACTCCAGAATTTCATGGATCTCCAGGCCGTAGATGTAAAACATCTCAAGCTGCACAGAGTCGCCGCCAATTAAAGAGAACATCATCCAGAGGCAGACCAGGATGAAGTGGGAGATCTGAGGAGGGGAGAGGGGCAGGAACAGTGGTCACTGGAGAGAGAGAGAGAGAGAGGGAGAGAGAGAGAGGGAGAGAAGAGGGTGACAGGAAGAGAAGGATATGGATTATTAAGTCTCCTTATTGTTGTATGAAAGTTACGGACACTGTGCAGGTGGGACCCCAGCAACACTCGCTATAGCAGCAGAACAAAAAGGGAGAACCAGAAGGAAATGAGGGATCGATGGGATAAGAGACGCCACCACACCACCATCAACAAACCTGAGTGAACGTGTGACAGTGAACTAGTTTTAATAGTTAACATCAGATACTGGGTGTGTATGAGTCCAAGCTCTAATCCGGAATGTTTTCCTGGTTGAGGGCCTTTGGGAAAAAGCTCCTCTTCATTCTTGTTGGCCTTTAGGGAGTGTAAATGTCTTCCTGACTGAACCAGAAAAAAACAGTCTATTGATGGAATGTCTGAGGTCCTTTATCATCTTCCTGGCCTTGGTCCAGCACTGCTTGCTGTAAATGGGCTTTAGTCCGGGGAGCTCAGTGTGGATGGTACACTTAGCTGGAAAGCTCACGTGTCCTGCTTGATGCTGTTCCCATAGCAGGCTGTAATGTTTTTCTTCAGGATGCTCTCAGTGGTGCAGGAGCCATTGTTTAGAAAACAAGTTATATAAATTTCAAATACACTGCAAATCTATGCATATGAGACATACATAAGAATATGGGGTGGTATAAAGAACTGATTCATTTCATTTAATTATATTGTTGTCATGTAGTAACGAGTGCAGCAGATCAAATTGCAAGTTAGAGATGTTTATTGAAAACCTTCACAAATCCAAATTCAGCAACGAAATTCGCAAAAACAGAATGAGGTCAGGTGATATTTGTAATGGTGGTGGTTCGGTGGTTAAGACGATGGACTCTGGATCAGAATGTCATGAGTTCAAACCCTACCACCTTTAAGCTGCCACTGCTGGACCCCTGAGCAGGACCCTTAACCCCTAAACATCTCCGTTGGAAATTGCTCTGTATGCCATCATTTAGTTTTGTTTAAAGAAATACAAATTGATTATTATTTAGTTTTGGTCTGGTGGTATTTTAGATTTAATGCTTCACTGTAGTGAGTTTTCATTGTTATTATCCAGACATCCTGAGAAAGTTTAACCCTTCACTCACTGGCTTCTCCACCGGGACGGGTAAAGCCTCCACAGCCCAGGCGTTCCTCAACCAGGCTGTAGCTGGAGCTGAGAGCAAGTCAGTACCTCCACCTACCAAAAACAAATCAATCACATGCTTTTACATCAGTCACATGATCATTTTGAACTTTTTAATTCAGTGCTTTCAGCCTGTCAGTACACGTTATTTTAGATGGCAGTGTGCATTTTTGTTCTGCTTTAAACAAATTAATTTAGCAACAATTTATTCATTTTATTCAAATTTTATGTACAACATCTGCGAAAAAGTTCCTGCTTTTACATACGATATACAGTATTTTATATCAGAATACTTTATTAATACCGTAGGAGATCTATTATAGAAGCTACACCAGTCTTTATTTTTATCTCTTGGCTTTACTTTGACGGTTACAGAACCCTGACACTGGAGACTCCTTCCATAAATGTTTAACTTATAACTTCCTGTTTCAGAGACTTGCCCTCGCAGGCACGCGCCCTCATCGCAAGAATGAAAAGCGACTCGGTAAGACCACACCAATCACACACACCGTATCTGTCTGATTTTTATACTTTATTGTTTAGTTCAGTTTTGTAATAATGAAATTCTTTTTCTTGGCATATTCAGTTTGATTTAAGCTTCTTTCATTATTGATTGAAAGATTGAATGAAACAATTTTTTTGTAAGCTTTTGTCAGTTTTATTGGGGTTTGCTAGTTTGTTAATATCTTGTTGGCTCTTATTATGATTATGATTATGATAATGTCGAAGTATTTCATGTGCATTTTTTTATAGTTTATTATAGTTATAGTTATTAATGTATTCACTCTAACCGTTTTTGTTGCTGGCCTTCTGTTTTACAGCTATACCTTGTGCCTTCAGACATTCATGAATAATGTATTTGTCCCTATAAAGTGGCAGCATCCATAATCTCTCTCTCTTGCTCTCTCTCTCTCGCTCTCTCTCTCTCTCGCTCTCTCTCTCTCTTGCTCTCTCTCTCTCTCTCTCTCTCTCTCTCTCTCTCTCTCTCTCTCTCTCTCTCTCTCTCTCTCTCTCTCTCTCTCTCTCTCTCTCTCTCTCTCTATCTCTCGCTCTCTCCCTCATTCTCTGTCCAGCGAATTGATTTCCAAAACGACTGGAAGGTCATCACATTGTTAATCGGAGGGAATGATCTGTGTGAACAGTGCACAGACCCGGTATGCCTGACTTTCATTCATATGTAATTCTTTAAGCTCGGATTTTATTTGTTGTTAGATCATATACATCATGTTTTTATCTTCTTCTAGGACTTTTACTCTGCTGAGAACTTTGCCAAGAACATCGGTGTCGCTTTGGACATCTTACAGGAGGAGGTAAAACAGAGTATTTAAGAAAATAATAAAGATGCAGGGCTAAACAGATGTTTCCTTTTCAGAATAGTAATAGACAGTGAAGGGGGCGTGGCCTTTATATCTGTCAGTCCCAATAAAGGAGGCATGGCCTTTATATCTGTCAGTCCCAATAAAGGAGGCGTGGCCTTTTATCTGTCAGTCCCAATAAAGGAGGTGTGGCCCTTATATCTGTCAGTTCTAATAAAGGAGACGTGGCCTTTATATCTGTCAGTCCCAATAAAGGAGGCGTGGCCTTTATATCTGTCAGTCCCAATAAAGGAGGCGTGGCCTTTTATCTGTCAGTCCCAATAAAGGAGGTGTGGCCCTTATATCTGTCAGTTCTAATAAAGGAGACGTGGCCTTTATATCTGTCAGTCCCAATAAAGGAGGTGTGGCCTTTATATCTGTCAGTCCCAATAAAGGAGGTGTGGCCTTTATATCTGTCAGTCCCAATAAAGGAGGTGTGGCCTTTATATCTGTCAGTCCCAATAAAGGAGGTGTGGCCTTTATATCTGTCAGTCCCAATAAAGGAGGTGTGGCCTTTATATCTGTCAGTCCCAATAAAGGAGGTGTGGCCTGTGTGTGTGTGTGTGTGTGTGTGTGTGTGTGTGTGTGTGTGTGTGTGTGTTCTTATCTTGTCTTGCAGGTTCCCCGTGTTCTAGTGAATCTGGTAGAACTTTTTGACATCGTTTCTCTGCGCCAGCTGCACCAGGACTCCAAACTCGGCTGCCCCACCTGGCTGGTCAGGTGAGTCACAGCATCTTCAGGTCATTACAGATTATTACACAACTTCCTAAACAATTCTTCATGAACATTGTGATCTTATTATTAAAATTCCATTCTAATAAAAAAACTTAAATAATAAAAAACTGAATATTAATGATGGAATAGGGAAGGTGGTAGTTTAGGGGTTACAATGTTAGACTTCTGATCAGATGGTCTTGAGTTTAAATCCCAGCTCCACTAAGCAGCCACTGCTGGGCCCTTGAGAAAGGCCCTTACACCTCACTTGCACAGATTTATAAATGAGATCATTGTAAGTCACTCTTGATAAAGGCATCTGCCAAATAATATAAATGTAAACAAATAAATTGGGATTTTTATTATTATTATTAATATTTATTATTAGTAGTATTATTGAAGATAATCATAATAATAATAAAACCATAGAAAATTAGTATATTATATATACATATAAAAAATATATTTTATGTATAAATCATATTTTATTACATATTTTTTGTAGGATTGTTTATTTAATTTGTTTTGTAAACTATAAAAAATATGTAAGTGATTATGATGATTTTTTTACCTACTGAATTATATTGGTTACAATTTGGTTTTTAACGTTTAACGGCTTTACGTTTGTAATGTTGAATTGTTCGTGTGTGTATGGTTGTGTGTGTGTGTGTGTGTGTGTGTGTGTGTGTGTGTGTGTGTGTGTGTGTGTCTGTGTGTGTGTTTGTGTGTTGAAGGAGTATATGTCCCTGTGTAGTGAACCCTGCAGAAGGATCATCAGAACTTCAGGCTTTGATAGAAATGAATAAAGCGTATAAGGTGTGTAGTCAGCAACGCATTTTATAATTCAAATGTGTGTAAATTTGTCTGAGAAGAAGGATTTACTCTCATATTCACCCCCATATTCACCTTCATATTCATCTTCATATTCACCCTCATATTCACCCTCTTATTCACCTTCATATTCACCCTCATATTCACCCTCATATTCACCCCCATGTTCACCCTCATATTCACCCTCATATTCACCTTCATATTCACCTTCATATTCACCCTCATATTCACCTCATATTCACCCCATGTTCACCCTCATATTCACCCTCATATTCACCCTCATATTCACCTTCATATTCACCCTCATATTCACCTTCATATTCACCCTCATATTCACCCCCATATTCACCTTCATATTCACCTTCATATTCACCCTCATATTCACCCTCATATTCACCTTCATATTCACCCTCATATTCACCCTCATATTCACCCCATATTCACCCTCATATTCACCCTCATATTCACCTTCATATTCACCTTCATATTCACCCTCATATTCACCCTCATATTCACCTTCATATTCACCTTCATATTCACCCTCATATTCACCCTCATATTCACCCTCATATTCACCTTCATATTCACCCTCATATTCACCCTCATATTCACCCCCATGTTCACCCTCATATTCACCCTCATATTCACCTTCATATTCACCTTCATATTCACCCTCATATTCACCCTCATATTCACCCCCATGTTCACCCTCATATTCACCCTCATATTCACCTTCATATTCACCTTCATATTCACCTTCATATTCACCCTCATATTCACCCCCATATTCACCTTCATATTCACCTTCATATTCACCCTCATATTCACCCTCATATTCACCTTCATATTCACCCTCATATTCACCCTCATATTCACCCTCATATTCACCTTCATATTCACCTTCATATTCACCCTCATATTCAACCCAGCCATTAGGGAGGCACAAGCCAGTGCATTCTTAGTGCCGGTCCCAAGCCCGGGTAAATGGGGAGGGTTGCGTTAGGAAGGGCATCCAGCGTAAAACACGTGCCAAATCAAATATGCGGATCACAAATGAGAATTTCATACCGGATCGGTCGAGGCCCGGGTTAACAACGACCGCCACAGGTATCGTTGGCCGACAGGGTACCGGTGGAAATTGGGCTACTGTTGGCCGAAGGAGGAGAAGGAGAGGAGGAAGACGTCTACAGAGACGGCAGGGAAAGGAGCAGTGTAGGAGAGTGGAGGTTCGGGTTGGTACTTTAAATGTTGGTACTATGACGGGTAAAGGGAGAGAGGTAGCTGATATGATGGAGAGGAGAAAGGTAGATATGTTGTGTGTTCAGGAGACCAAGTGGAAAGGGAGTAAGGCCAGGAACATTGGAGGTGGGTTTAAACTGTTTTATCATGGTGTGGATGGAAAGAGAAATGGTGTAGGGGTGATTCTGAAGGAAGAGTACAGTAAGAGTGTAGTGGAGGTGAAGAGAGTTTCTGATAGGGTGATGATCGTGAAGGTGGAAGTTGAAGGATGATGATAAATGTCATCAGTGCCTATGCTCCACAAGTTGGCTGTGAGATGGAGGAGAAGGAAAGATTCTGGAGTGAATTAGATGAAGTGGTAGATGGTGTACCTAGGAAAGAACGGTTAGTGATTGGGGCGGACTTTAATGGGCATGTGGGTGAAGGGAACAGAGGTGATGAGGAGGTGATGGGTAGGTATGGTTTTAAGGAGAGGAATGTGGAAGGGCAGATGGTGGTAGATTTTGCTAAAAGGATGGAAATGGCAGTGGTGAACACTTATTTTAAAAGAAGGAGGATCATAGGGTGACGTATAAGAGTGGAGGAAGGTGCACACAGGTGGACTATGTGCTATGCAGGAGATGCAACCTGAAGGAGATTGGCGACTGTAAGGTGTTGGCAGGGGACAGTGTAGCTAGACAGCATAGGATGGTGGTCTGTAGGATGGTTTTGGAGGCGAGGATGAAGAGGAGGAGAGTGAGGACTGAAAGAAGAATAAGATGGTGGAAACTGAAGGAGGAAGAGTGTAGTGTGAGGTTCAGGGAAGAGGTCAGAGAGGCTCAGTGGTGTTAAGGAGGTGTTGGATGATTGGGCAACTACTGCAGGAGTGATGAGGGAGGCAGCTAGAAAAGTACTTGGTGTGACATCTGGAAATAGAAAGGAAGACAAGGAGACGTGGTGGTGGAATGAGGAAGTGCAGGAGAGCATAAGGAGAAAGAGGTTGGCAAAACAGAAGTGGGATAGACAGAGTGATGAGAAAAGTAGGCAGGAGTACAAGGAGATGCGGCAGCAGGTTAAGAGGATGTGGCGAAAGCCAAGGAAAAGGCATATGAGGAGCTGTATGAGAGGTTGGACACTAAGGAAGGAGAAAAGGATTTGTACCGATTGGCCAGGCAGAGGGACCGAGCTGGAAAGGATGTACTGCAAGTTAGAGCAGTAAAGGATGGAGAGGAAATGTGTTGACTAGTGAGGAGAGTGTGTTGAGAAGGTGGAGGGAGTATTTTGAGCAGCTGATGAATGAGGAAAATCAGAGAGAGAAGGTTGGATGATGTGGAGATGGTGAAGCAGGATGTAGATAAGATTAGTAAGGAGGAAGTGAGAGCAGCGATTAAGAGGATGAAGAGTGGAAAGTCGGTTGGACCAGATGACATACCGGTGGAAGCGTGGAGATGTTTAGGAGAGATGGCAGTGGGGTTTTGACCAGATTGTTTAACAGGATTTTGGAAGGTGAGAAGATGCCTGAGGAATGGAGAAAGAGTGTGCTGGTACCGATCTTTAAGCATAAAGGAGATGTGCAGACCTGCAGTAACTACAGGGGTATTAAGTTGATCAGTCACACCATGAAGTTATGGGAAAGAGTAGTGGAAGCCAGGCTGAGAGAAGAGGTGACCATCTGTGAGCAACAGTATGGTTTCATGCCGAGGAAGAGCACCACAGATGCCATATTTGCTTTGAGAATGTTGATGGAGAAGTATAGAGAAGGACAGAAGGAATTGCATTGTGTATTTGTGGATTTAGAGAAGGCGTCGACAGGGTGCCAAGAGAGGAGTTGTGGTACTGTATGAGGAAGTCAGGTGTGTCGGAGAAGTATGTAAGGGTGGTGCAGGACATGTATGAGGACAGTGTGACGGCAGTGAAGTGTGCAGTAGGTACGACAGACTGGTTTAGAGTGAAGGTTGGACTGCATCAAGGATCGGCCCTGAGCCCTTTCCTGTTTGCAGTGGTGATGGACAGGTTGACGGACGAGGTCAGACAGGAGTCTCCTGGACTATGATGTTTGCGGATGATATTGTGATTTGTTGTGAGAGTAGGGAGCAGGTTGAGAAGAGCCTGGAGAGGTGGAGATATGCACTGGAGAGAAGGGGAATGAAACTCAGTAGGAGTAAGACAGAGTACATGTGTGTGAATGAGAGGGAGGGCAGTGGAGTGGTGCGGTTGCAGGAG
The DNA here is from genome assembly GCF_014805685.1 of Silurus meridionalis. NCBI lineage: Eukaryota > Metazoa > Chordata > Actinopteri > Siluriformes > Siluridae > Silurus > Silurus meridionalis. Next base: position 27,914,693 of record NC_060891.1, read on the forward strand.
AAGAGCTTCAGAAGGTGGAGGAATTCAGGTACCTGGGTTCAACAGTGCAAAGTAATGGAGAGTGTGTTAGAGAAGTGAAGAAAAGAGTGCAGGCAGGGTGGAGTGGGTGGAGAAGAGTGACAGGAGTGATTTGTGATAGTAGGGTATCTGCAAAATTGAAAGGGAAAGTTTATAGGACTGTGGTGAGACCTGCGATGTTGTATGGTTTAGAGACAGTGGCATTGAGTAAAAGACAGGAGGTGGAGCTGGAGGTAGCAGAGCTAAAGATGTTGAGGTTTTCGTTGGGAGTGACGAGGATGGATAAGATTAGAAATGAGTTTATTAGAGGGACAGCGCATGTAGGATGTTTTGGTGACAAGGTGAGGGAGGCGAGATTGAGATGGTTTGGACATGTGCAGAGGAGGGACATAAATTATATTGGTAGAAGAATGCTGAGGATGGAGCCACCAGGTAGGAGGAAAGAGGAAGGCCAAAAGGAGGTTCATGGATGTGGTGAGGAAGACATGCAGGTAGTTGGTGTAAAGAGGCAGATGTAGAGGACAGGGTGGTGTGGAGACGGATGATCCGCTGTGGCGACCCCTAATGGGAGCAGCCGAAAGAAGAAGAAGAAGAAGAAGAAGATTCACCCTCATATTCACCCTCATATTCACCTTCATATTCACCTTCATATTCACCCTCATATTCACCCTCATATTCACCTTCATATTCACCATCATATTCACCCTCATATTCACCCTGATATTCACCTTCATATTCACCTTCATATTCACCCTCATATTCACCCCATATTCACCTTCATATTCACCCTCATATTCACCTTCATATTCACCCTCATATTCACCTTCATATTCACCCTCATATTCACCCTCATATTCACCCTGATATTCACCTTCATATTCACCCTCATATTCACCCTCATATTCACCTTCATATTCACCCTCATATTCACCTTCATATTCACCCTCATATTCACCTTCATATTCACCCTCATATTCACCCTCATATTCACCCCATATTCACCTTCATATTCACCCTCATATTCACCTTCATATTTACCCTCATATTCACCTTCATATTCACCTTCATATTCACCCTCATATTCACCCCATATTCACCTTCATATTCACCCTCATATTCACCTCATATTCACCTCATATTCACCCCATATTCACCTTCATATTCACCCTCATATTCACCTTCATATTTACCCTCATATTCACCCTCATATTCACCCCATATTCACCCTCATATTCACCCCATATTCACCTTCATATTCACCCTCATATTCACCTTCATATTCACCTTCATATTCACCCTCATATTCACCTTCATATTCACCCTCATATTCACCCTCATATTCACCTTCATATTCACCCTCATATTCACCTTCATATTCACCTTCATATTCACCCTCATATTCACCTTCATATTCACCCCATATTCACCCCATATTCACCCCATATTCACCTTCATATTCACCCTCATATTCACCTTTATATTCACCTCATATTCACCCCATATTCACCCCATATTCACCTCCATATTCACCCTCATATTCACCCTCATATTCACCTTCATATTAACCCTCATATTCACCCTCATATTCACCTTCATATTCACCCTCATATTCACCCTCATATTCACCCCCATATTCACCCTCATATTCACCCCCATATTCACCTTCATATTCACCCTCATATTCACCTTCATATTCACCCTCATGTTCACCCCATGTTCACCCTCATGGTTACCCCCATATTCACCCCATATTCCCCTTATATTCACCCCATATTCACCTTCATATTCACCTTCATATTCACCCTCATATTCACCCTCATATTCACCCTCATATTCACCTTCATATTCACCTTCATATTCACCCTCATATTCACCCCATATTCACCCCATATTCACCTTCATATTCACCCTCACATTCACCTTCATATTTACCCTCATATTCACCCCATATTCACCTTCATATTCACCTTCATATTCACCTTCATATTCACCCTCATATTCACCCTCATATTCACCTTCATATTCACCTTCATATTCACCCTCATATTCACCCTCATATTCACCTTCATATTCACCCTCATATTCACCCCATATTCACCCTCATATTCACCCTCATATTCACCTTCATATTCACCCTCATATTCACCCTCATATTCACCCCATATTCACCTACATATTCACCCTCATATTCACCTTCATATTCACCCTCATATTCACCCCATATTCAGCTTCATATTCACCCTCATATTCACCTTCATATTCACCCTCATATTCACCCTCATGTTCACCTTCATATTCACCTTCATTTTCACCCTTATATTTACCCTCATATTCACCTTCATATTAACCTCATATTCACCCTCATATTCACCCCATGTTCACCCTCATGTTCACCTTCATGTTCACCTTCATATTCACCCTCATATTCACCTTCATATTCACCCCAATATTCACCCTCATATTCACCCCATATTCACCCTCATATTCACCCCATATTCACCTTCATATTCACCCTCATATTCACCCCATGTTCACCCTCATGTTCACCCCATATTCACCCCATAATCCCCCTTATATTCACACCATATTCACCTTCATATTCACCTTCATATTCACCCTCATATTCACCCTCATATTCACCTTCATTTTCACCCTCATATTTACCCTCATATTCACCTTCATATTAACCCTCATATTCACCCTCATGTTCACCCCCATGTTCACCCTCATGTTCACCTTCATGTTCACCTTCATATTCACCCTCATATTCACCCTCATATTCACCTTCATATTCACCCCAATATTCACCCTCATATTCACCCCCATATTCACCTTCATATTCACCCTCATATTCACCCCCATGTTCACCCTCATGTTCACCCCCATATTCACCCCATAATCCCCCTTATATTCACACCATATTCACCTTCATATTCACCTTCATATTCACCCTCATATTTACCTTCATATTCACCCTCATATTCACCCTCATATTCACCTTCATATTCACCCCCATATTCACCCCCATATTCACCTTCATATTCACCTTCATATTCACCTCATATTCACCCCCATGTTCACCCTCATGTTCACCTTCATGTTCACCTTCATATTCACCCTCATATTCACCCTCATATTCACCCCATATTCACCTACATATTCACCCTCATATTCACCTTCATATTCACCCTCATATTCACCCCATATTCACCTTCATATTCACCCTCATATTCACCTTCATATTCACCCTCATATTCACCCTCATATTCACCTTCATATTCACCTTCATTTTCACCCTTATATTTACCCTCATATTCACCTTCATATTAACCCTCATATTCACCCTCATATTCACCCCCATGTTCACCCTCATGTTCACCTTCATGTTCACCTTCATATTCACCCTCATATTCACCTTCATATTCACCCCAATATTCACCCTCATATTCACCCCCATATTCACCCTCATATTCACCCCCATATTCACCTTCATATTCACCCTCATATTCACCCCCATGTTCACCCTCATGTTCACCCCCATATTCACCCCCATAATCCCCCCTTATATTCACACCATATTCACCTTCATATTCACCTTCATATTCACCCTCATATTCACCCTCATATTCACCTTCATTTTCACCCTCATATTTACCCTCATATTCACCTTCATATTAACCCTCATATTCACCCTCATGTTCACCCCCATGTTCACCCTCATGTTCACCTTCATGTTCACCTTCATATTCACCCTCATATTCACCCTCATATTCACCTTCATATTCACCCCAATATTCACCCTCATATTCACCCCCATATTCACCCTCATATTCACCCCCATATTCACCTTCATATTCACCCTCATATTCACCCCCATGTTCACCCTCATGTTCACCCCCATATTCACCCCATAATCCCCCTTATATTCACACCATATTCACCTTCATATTCACCTTCATATTCACCCTCATATTTACCTTCATATTCACCCTCATATTCACCCTCATATTCACCTTCATATTCACCCCCATATTCACCCCCATATTCACCCCCATATTCACCTTCATATTCACCTTCATATTCACCCTCATATTCACCCCCATGTTCACCCTCATGTTCACCTTCATGTTCACCTTCATATTCACCCTCATATTCACCCTCATATTCACCCTCATATTCATCCCCATATTCACCCCCATATTCACCCTCATATTCACCCTCATATTCACCCCCATGTTCACCCCCATATTCACCCTCATATTCACCCTCATATTCACCTTCATATTCACCTTCATATTCACCCTCATATTCACCTTCATATTCACCTTCATATTCACCTTCATGTTCACCCTCATGTTCACCTTCATGTTCACCCTCATGTTCACCTTCATATTCACCTTCATGTTCACCCTCATGTTCACCCTCATGTTCACCTTCATATTCACCCTCATATTCACCCTCATATTCACCTTCATGTTCACCCTCATGTTCACCCTCATGTTCACCTTCATGTTCACCTTCATGTTCACCCTCATGTTCACCTTCATGTTCACCCTCATGTTCACCCTCATATTCACCCTCATATTCACCTTCATGTTTACCCTCATGTTCACCCTCATGTTCACCTTCATGTTCACCTTCATGTTCACCCTCATGTTCACCTTCATGTTCACCCTCATGTTCACCCTCATATTCACCCTCATGTTCACCCTCATGTTCACCTTCATGTTCACCCTCATGTTCACCTTCATATTCACCTTCATATTCACCCTCATGTTCACCTTCATATTCACCTTCATTTTCACCCTCATGTTCACCTTCATGTTCACCCTCAAGTTCACCTTCATATTCACCTTCATATTCACCCTCATGTTCACCTTCATATTCACCTTCATATTCACCCTCATGTTCACCTTCATGTTCACCCTCAAGTTCACCTTCATATTCACCCTCATATTCACCCTCATCTTCACCTTCATCTTCACCTTCATGTTCACCTTCATCTTCAACCTCATATTCACCCTCATATTCACCTTCATATTCACCCTCATCTTCACCTTCATGACAGAAAATCACAGAGAGCAACAACTTGTATTTTGAACTTGTACTGTAAACATGGAATGCAGGACATTGAGACGAATTAATTATAATGAATATCAAAATCCGACTTTTCTAAAAGTATTATTTAATATAATACAATCAAAAAATAATAATAATAAGAGAACAAAGTCATAGCACAGTAAACAAAAGCTTATTAAAAAATTGGGTACATTTTGGAATATGAAATAAAAAACGAAAAAATTACATCCAATCAGAAACATTTAAAACTTTATGAGTTCATATTTCATTTCACTTTCAAGGGGAAAAAAATACGCCAAGGTTTTAACTTCTCATTGTACATTAAATATACATTATTCTTTAAAGAGTTAATACAGTGCACATGTCCTGATGATGAAGATGATGATGATGATGATGATGATGATGATGATGATGCCTGTATGTGTGTATCCTCAGATTGCAACAAGAAACCTGGTGGACTCTGGTGGCTATAACACTCACACAGACTTCACTGTGGTCTTGCAGCCATTTTTCAGAAACACGACCTTTCCAGTGCTGCCGGTAAATACATGAAATTAATCATTAAATAAATAAATAAATAAATAAATAAATAAATAAATAAAAGTTGATCAGATGTAATACATTTTTTAATTAAATTAAACTAATCATTAATTAATTAAATACATAAATTATTATTATTTTTTAACCTTACAAATTGATTATAAAAGATATATATAACATTTCAAAATGATATAATTTTTTTAATATAATACACATATATTATTTGTACAGTCTCTTTGGCTTTTTATAGCATAAGTATTTAAATTAAAACATCTAAACAAAAAGGAGAAAGGATCTAAAAGGCCCAGAAATGCAGAAACAAGGCTCGTAGGTATCCAACGGTTAAGATGTTGGACTGCTACTAAGGGTGTGAGTTTAAATCCCAGAGCCACCATGCAGGGCCCTTGAGCAGGGCCCTTAACTCACCCTTCTCAGGTGTATGAAGGAGATATGTGTAGGTTGCTCTGGATAAGGGAATCTACCAAATGGAATAAACATGGTGCATTTTAATGATCTGTGTTGTGAAGGGTTTTAACCAAATCTTGTGAATTTGTAGCAGGATTGTATACGAGTTATGCGTCTTTCTACTTTGGAACCTTTTTCAGAATGGAACTCCTGATCGCTCGTTCTTCGCTGGGGATTGTTTCCATCTGAGTCAGAAATCTCACACTCTCATGGCCCGAGCTCTGTGGAACAACATGGTGAGTTCTACACTTCACTCTTCACTGGTGCTGCACTAACGAGCAAGCATTCTACAAAGATGTGATTGTACAAACACACACACACACACACACACACACACACACACACACACACACACACACATATTTACCATAATTACAGTGGGTCATTTTTCATTTACATCTGGTTGTGCAAAACAACCAAAATAACATATCAAATTATGAAATACTGTGTTTTATTACAGAAAAAATGTGATTATTATTAGATTTTCTTTATAAAAACAAATGTACACTTCAATTAAATAAACACAAATATTCAGGTTTTTATTATTGAGGGAAAAACTAAAACTACATGGCCCTGTGTGAAAAAGTGTTTGCCCCCTAAACCTAGTAACTGGTCTCAATAATAAAAACCTTCATTTAAAAACTGCATGTTGTGTTTACTTGTGTTCTCCTTTATTAATATTTAAATTAGTTTAATGATCTGAAACATTAAAGTGTGAAAAACATGCAAAAAAAATAAAAATATGATATCAGGATTTTTTCACACCACTGTGTATATGTATATATTGTGTGTGTGTGTTTATTAGTTGGAGCCCGAACACAGTAAAACCACATCTGTGGACTTTAATGAGAACGTGGCCATGAAGTGTCCTTCTGCGGTAAGTTGTTCTGAAGGTCACATTCAAAGCCAAATTGATGTATTATTTCATTGCCATGACGCCAAACCCATGATTTTGGTGCAAAATGTCCCTGCGAACTGGAATTATGTCTTTATTTATTGTAGTGTTTTCATTTTATTGCTCTATAGACTGCCCCTTATTTTTCAACCAATGGGAACAGCGTACTGAAATATGTAGCTACGCCCATTAGTGAGGTGAGTCAATTCCTGAGCAACGCCATCCAACCCTCAAATCAGAGCCTCGGGTTATGACGATATACCGGTGCTGTGAACATCCTATTTCACAGCCGTGTGTGTGTGTGTGTGTGTGTGTTTATTCTGTTTTTTTATTGCATTATTTTGTCATTGTGTGTTTTATTCCTCTACATATTGAATATTTTCATTGTGTGTGTGTGTGTGTGTGTGTGTGTGTGTGTGTGTGTGTGTGTGCAGAACTGGGGCAGTGACTTCTCCTGCACACACACTGCTCCTTCAGACACTGTACCTTCCTCAGGTGAGGCCGAGTGTGTACACTGCGGAACTGGTGGATGTTTATGTCTCGTACCTCATTTCTCAGACCTGTTTCTCTTTCACAGTTCACAGACTGCGACCAGGAGACATTACCATCATCGCTGCTCTCGGGGACTCCATAACTGTAAGTTAGTCTGTGTGTATGGGAAGTTTGTGTGTAGTAGAAGTTTGTGTGTATATTAAGTTTGTTTGTATGTGAAGTTTGCGTGTATGGAAAAATCTGTGAGTATATGATGTTTGTTTGTATGTGTGTTAACGTGACAGAATGTATTACATGAATATAAATGTAACAAACACACACACACACACACACACACACACTCACACACTGTTTTTCTATCAGGCTGGTTTTCGTGCAAAATCTACAGACATACTTCAGCAGTTGCTGAATGAGGACAGGGGCGTGTCCTGGAGGTAAGTTATGCAGTGACATCATCGCTAGTTTACAGAACTAAATAAGTTGATTTGATGGTATTTGTAATGATCTGTGTGATTTGATCGACAGCATCGGAGGTGATGAGTCTCTGGAAACAGTCACTACACTAGCAAGTGAGTTAACAGGACTATAGCAGTTAGCATTTGTCTATGTTTTATACTATCTTTATTTTTTTTTTAAATACAAATAAAAAATATCTCAATAAAAATATTTTACCTTTGAGCTATTTTACCAGTGAGTGATTAGTGTTTAGGATAAATAATGATCAGTGATTAGTGTTAAGGAGCAATGGTGATCAGTGATTAGTGTTTAGGAGTGATGGTGATCAGTGTTTAGTATTTGCAAGCAAAAGTGATCAGTGTTTAATATTTGCAAGCCATGGTGATCATTGATTAGTATTTGGAAGCGATGGTGATCAGTGTTTAGTATTTGCGAGCGATGGTGATCAGTGTTTAGTATTTGGGTGTGATGGTGATCAGTGTTTAGTATTTGCGAGCGATGGTGATCAGTGTTTAGTATTTGGGTGTGATGGTGATCAGTGTTTAGTATTTGCGTGCGATGGTGTTCAGTGTTTAGTATTTGGGTGCAATGGTGATCAGTGTTTAGTATTTGCGAGCGATAGTGATCCGTGTTTAGTATTTGTGAGCGATGGTGTTCAGTGTTTAGTATTTGCGAGCAATAGTAATCAGTGTTTAGTATTTGCGAGCGATGGTGATCAGTGTTTAGTATTTGCGAGCGATGGTGATCAGTGTTTAGTATTTGCGTGCGATGGTGATCAGTGTTTAGTATTTGCGAGCGATGGTGATCAGTGTTTAGTATTTGCGTGCGATGGTGTTCAGTGTTTAGTATTTGGGTGCAATGGTGATCAGTGTTTAGTATTTGCGATAGTGATCCGTGTTTAGTATTTGTGAGCGATGGTGTTCAGTGTTTAGTATTTGCGAGCAATAGTAATCAGTGTTTAGTATTTGCGAGCGATAGTGATCAGTGTTTAGTATTTGCGAGCGATAGTGATCAGTGTTTAGTATTTGCGAGCGATGGTGATCAGTGTTTAGTATTTGTGAGCGATGGTGTTCAGTGTTTAGTATTTGCAAGCAATAGTAATCAGTGTTTAGTATTTGCGAGCGATAGTGATCAGTGTTTAGTATTTGCGAGCGATAGTGATCAGTGTTTAGTATTTGCGAGCGATAGTGATCAGTGTTTAGTATTTGGGTACGATGGTGATCAGTGTTTAGTATTTGCGAGCGATAGTGATCAGTGTTTAGTATTTGCGAGCGATAGTGATCAGTGTTTAGTATTTGGGTGCCATGGTGATCAGTGTTTAGTATTTGGGTGCGATGGTGATCAGTGTTTAGTATTTGCGAGCGATAGTGATCAGTGTTTAGTATTTGGGTGCGATGGTGATCAGTGTTTAGTATTTGCGAGCGATGGTGATCAGTGTTTAGTATTTGGGTGCCATGGTGATCAGTGTTTAGTATTTGGGTGCGATGGTGATCAGTGTTTAGTATTTGCGAGCGATAGTGATCAGTGTTTAGTATTTGCGAGCGATAGTGATCAGTGTTTAGTATTTGCGAGCGATGGTGATCAGTGTTTAGTATTTAGTTGAATCATTGCTTGAACATTCCACTTGTTTTGGCTTGCACAGTATGCTTTCCACTGCTCTCTGCCTCCAAACATTATTTTTAATATTTTCTCGCTGGTCTTGGTGTTGGTATTAGGCATAACAAATAATTATTTCAGTGTTGTGAAAAACTTTGCACATGGTTTGCACTCCCTGAGCACAAAAAACACTTCAGGCTTTGGATATTTGGATATTCAGGCTTTAGATATTCAGGTAATTAAATTTTTGCACTGGTTTTTTTTTTTGGCAAAGTAAAAAAAAAAACAGCTCTCGGTTGCAAACTTAATTAATGTATCATACTGATGATAATTAATACAGTAAATATTTGCTCTCCTGCAGACATTCTGAAAAAATTCAACCCGCATGTTTTCGGCTTTTCGCAAGGACGCAGCACGAGGCCCAACGGCTTTAATATGGCTGTGAGAGGAGCTAAAGCAATGTAACACACACACACACACACACACACACACACACACACACACACACACACACACACACACTCTTGAAACTGGACATACACAGATGCACTCAAAGTTCACGTTTAGTGTTTAATGTGTGTTTTACAGGGATATCCCGGGTCAGGTCAGGGACCTGGTGGAGGCTTTAAAGAGCAGCACAGTGAGCATCACTTAATTCTTTCCATCCAGAAATTTCACTCAAGCATTTTGCAAATACACTGTATGGCCAAAAGTATTAGGACACCCAACCTTTCCAGCCATACATGGTTCTTCCCCTGAACTGTTTTCCAAAACTTCCCTCAATTTGGAGTAATACAAATGCATGGAATGTCTTTGTTTTTGCGTATGCACCAAATGTTATTTAGGAGACCAAACCGGTTTCAGCATGACCTTGTGCACAAAGCAAGCTCCATGAAGATCTGCTCCACATGGTTTAGAGTGGAAGATCTCCTGCTATAGAGCTCTGACCTCAACACTATTAACAGGATGAATGTAAACACTGACTGCACCCCAGTCCTCCTTATCACTGCTAGATCAGTTCCTTACTTTACTAACACCTTTGTGGCTGAATAAATGTCCACAATTCTCCACAAGCGCACTCTAAAATAGAGCGGAACATCATCCTGGAAGAATGGAGTTATCATAACAGCGAATGGAATTAAATGGACTGGGATGATTAGTTAAACACACTGGTTTTATGGTCAGGTCTCCACTTTTGGCCATGTATCGGAAGTTGCTCATTAAATCATGTACACTGTGATTTAATTACATTTAAATCATTTCCTTCATGATTTATTTTCATTTATTTTGTCCCAGAGTGTGGATTTGGACCAGGACTGGAAGCTGGTGACTCTGTTCATTGGTGTTAATGATCTGTGTGAGTACTGCGAAAACCCGGTAAGTGGAAGATGATTTGCTGATGGATAACCTTCCTCCATCTGAGGGGGAAAATGCAATGTTGTTTCTCACAGCACTGCTGAATTCTGGATAAATGTTCTATAACAACATCTCTGACTGTAGTGAAGGTTTATACAGTATTAATGCTGGATCGGATGCATTGCTTCTATTGAAACACCTCATTCACAGGGACACTCCATAGAAACAGTGTGGTGTGTGGTGAAGTTTTCAGTCAAGAAACAACATGATCTCAATTACTGTGATGAGCTAAAGCAAAAACTAAAGAAATGGAGAAAGAGAGAGAAAGAGGGGGGGGGACAGAAACCAACAGACAACAACAAAGAAAAAGGAGAGATGGAATAAGAAAAAGGCAAAGAGACAGACAAAGAAAGACTACAGTAACTTTAATCATAATTTAATTATTCTTTCTTTCCCAATTATTTTACTACATTTTATTTTGTGTGTGTGTGTGTGTGTGTGTGTGTGTGTGTGTGTGTGTGTGTACATCCAGACATCTCTTTCCCCTAAAAAGTATGTAGGACACATCAGGGATGCTCTGGACATCCTGTATGATGAGGTGAGAAAGTAAAAAGGGTGTAATTATATAATGAAATGTAGAAGCAGGTTTACAGTGTGTACTGTACAGTTTACTAACGAGTGTGTGTGTGTGTGTGTGTGTGTGTGTGTGTGTGTGTGTGTGTGTGTGTGTGTGTGTGTAGGTACCCAGAGTGCTGGTAAATGTTGTAGAAGTCCCACAGATTGAGGAAATGCGCAAGATAAAGTCAGACTCCACAGGATGCACCGTCTTACAGCCGTAAATGATTCACATCTCTCAATGTTCATGTTCATATAGTGCTTTTTTTTTCTTTTCCAATTGATGCAAAAGATTTTTGTGTGTGTGTGTGTGTGTGTATGTGTGTGTGTCAGGACCCTGTGTCCATGTTTCCTGTATCCTAAAGAGAACACAGAGGAGATGATGGAGATGAAGAAGATCAATCAGCAAATACAGGTTATAAAGATTCTGTGTATATATATATATATATATATATATACCCTACATTTTGCCCTTTATTAAATATGAGAATATTAAAAAAATGATCTTTATAACCCATCCATTGTTTCAGCACTTTAAACTCTGTATAACAAAATTCTCTTGTCATTATGGTTAGATGGAGACTGAAAAGCTGGTGTCTGGAGGACAATATAAGAGCAGAGAGGACTTTGCTGTAGTTCTGCAGCCTTTCTTCCAACGCACAGTGATTCCAGTGGGAGCTGTGAGTGGAGAAACTTAAATAAATTAATATTTATATTTATATTTCAACAACTATTTTACCAACCTCTTCAGTATATTTCCTCAAAGAACATAACTATAGAAATGAAACATGGATATATTTTAGAGGAGTCAATGTGCAGCTTTTATAGAAGTACAGATTTACTGTCCTCTGAAAATAACTTGGATTTTGTGTCAATAACTGGCAACTAAAGTGAGTGCACCCTCAGTGAACACGTCACAAATGTGTCCAAAGTGTGAATATTGTGTGGAGCTTTACTCTGCTTTACTCCTCCTGGGTGTGGAACTCAAAGCTGCACAGGTTGTTGCTGGGATCCTCTTCCTCTCCTCCATAATGACATCACGAAGCTGCTGGATGTTACACACATGGAGCTTCTCCACCTTCTGCTTGAGGCCCACAGGTTCTCAATAGGGTTCAGGTCTGGAGACTTGGCCACTCCATCACCTTCACCTTCACCTTCAGCTTCCTTAGCAGGGCAGTTTTCATCTTGGCAGTGTGTTTGGGGTCGTTATTATGTTGGGAAACTAAAATTTGGATGGTTTCTGAAGGGAGAGCATCATGTTCTGCTTCAGAATGTCACAGTGCGTGTTGAAATCCATGTTTCCCTCAATGATCCGCTGCTCCTCAGTACCAGCAGCACTCATGCAGCCCCAGACCATGATGCTACCACCACCATGCTTGACTGTAGGCAAGATGCAATTTTCTTGGTGCTCCTCACCAGGGCGTCTCCACACATGCTGGACATCATCTGAGCCAAACAAGTTTATCTTAGTCTCATCAGTCTCATGATGGACCTTTGTGAGGTCCGTTCCGAGTGGAACCCGTGTTGGAGAACCTCTGTATGACCCTGAACACTGCACTGTAACTCAGTTTCTGTGTGATACTGATCTTCTTACAGCCTTGGCATCTTAGTGGAGAGAAACAGTAATAATTCTCACATCCTCAGAGACTCTTTACCATGAGGTCCATGTAGAACATCCAGTGGTCAGTGTGAGAGAATCGACTCAAAGCTCCACATTGTAACTGCTCTAATACACGATACACACATTTATATGGTTCTGATAAGCAGACAAGAACATGAACATGATGAATAGAACATGTGGATTTACATGTTTACATACAGCTGTTATCACTGAGGGTGTACTTACTTTTGTTGCCAGTTATTAAGACAATAATGACTGTAGGATGAGTTACTTTTGGAGGACAGTAAATCTGTACTGATATACAGCTGCACATTGACTACTCTAAAATATATCCACGTTTTTTTTTCTATAGGATTGTCCCTTGAGAAGATTGAGAGAAGTTGCTGAAATGTGAGGGGTGCACTTACTTTTGTGAGATACTGTATAAATAGATTGCCAGTCAGAGCAAATCTCCTGACGGGGGGAGTGCATATGGTGGGAAAATAAACAAAAATAAAAAATTCTAGTGAAAAGCATGAAGGGAATGATGTACCCTCAGGCCATGGTTTCAGCCAGAGCAGCTTACTTGGTGGAAAGCAAGAAAAATAAATATATTGGTTACTTTTTATTTAAAAAAAATAAATTAAATTAACAACTGATTTCTCCAGACTTTTCAAGGATATTCACCAAAAAAGGCAGTGAACATTAAAATATATCATTATCATCCTTATTTTAAGTTTACTCTCAGTCCCTGACCTTGTAAACCAGCACGAGGGTGTGATTCTGAAGTCTAGATAATGGAATCAACTCTTTAAACTTTAAACAGTTTCAGCCTGACAGTAAATTCCAGATAGAAAAGTTACATTTTAAAAGGTTAACTATAACGATGATATAAAAGTTTACATCAGCTCAACATTAATCTTCCTTTGCATACATTTCCATCAATTCATTCAATAAATTGTTTATATCTACCTTTATCAATAAGGCTCAGTGTTAAAGATTTCAGTAAAAATGTGTCTATAATGACTGATTTACAGTAAATACTACTACACAATTTTTAATTCACTGTTCACCAAGTGAGCAGCCATTTTGTCATAAACTGCTCAACCTTTCAAAAATACAGTGTGGAAATGCCCGGCATTCTGAGCCATAAGATTTAAATAAAAAGGAAAAAAATATAAAGTTGGGTTAGACAGACATGGTTTTGCCTGGTGTAGATCTTGTGGAGGATCAGAAGCAGCTCAGCATCACCCCTGAATAAGTTCTTTATTGAGCATTAAAAATGTTCTTTTTTAATTCCACGTCGAAACATACTTTCTAAAGAACTTAGAAAGTTGGAAGAAAGCATGCTTTATAGTATCAACTATTCTATACTGTACAGTACAATACTATACAATACTGTTCAATACTATACTGTACAATACTATACAATACTATACAATACTGTTCAATACTATACTGTACAATACTGTACAATACTATACAATACTGTACAATACTATACTGTACAATACCATACAATACTGCACAATACTATACTGTACAATACTGTACAATACTATACTGTACAATACTGTACAATAATATACTGTACAATACTATACAATACTGTACAATACAATACTGTACAATACTGTACAGTACAATACTGTACAATACTATACAATACTGTACAATACTATACTATACAATACTGTACAATACTATACAATACTGTACAATACTGTACAATACTATACAATACTGTACAATACTATACAATACTGTACAATACTATACTGTACAATACTATACTGTACAATACTGTACAATACTATACTATACAATACTGTACAATACTATACTGTACAATACTATACTGTACTATACTGTACAATACTGTACAATACTATACTGTACAATACTATACTGTACAATACTGTACAATACTATACTATACAATACTGTACAATACTGTACAATACTGTACAATACCATACAATACTGTACAATACTGTACAATACTATACTGTACAATACTATACAATACTGTACAATACTGTACAATACTATACAATACTGTACAATACTATACTGTACAATATTGTACAATACTATACTGTACAATACTATACAATACTGTACAATACAATACTGTACAATACTGTACGATTCTATACAATACTGTACAATACTATACAATACTGTACAATACTGTACAATACTATACAATACTGTTCAATACTATACAATACTGCACAATACTGTTCTATACAATACTGCACAATACTATACAATACTGTACAATACTATGCGATTCTATACAATATTGTACAATACTATACAATACTATACAATACTGTACAATACTATACTATACTGTACAATACTATACTATACAATACTGTACAATTCTATACTATACAATACTATACAATACTGTACAATACTATACAATACTGTACAATTCTATACTATACAATACTATACAATACTGTACTATACTATACAATACTGTACAATTCTATACTATACAATACTATACAATACTGTACAATACTATACTGTACGATTCTATACAATACTATACAATACTGTACAATACTATACAATACTGTACAATTCTATACTATACAATACTATACAATACTGTACTATACTATACAATACTGTACAATTCTATACTATACAATACTATACAATACTGTACAATACTATACTGTACGATTCTATACAATACTATACAATACTGTACAATACTATACAATACTGTACAATTCTATACTATACAATACTATACAATACTGTACTATACTATACAATACTGTACAATTCTATACTATACAATACTATACAATACTGTACAATACTATACAATACTGTACAATTCTATACTATACAATACTATACAATACTGTACTATACTATACAATACTGTACAATTCTATACTATACAATACTATACAATACTGTACAATACTATACTATACTGTACGATTCTATACAATACTATACAATACTGTACAATACTATACAATACTGTACAATTCTATACTATACAATACTATACAATACTGTACTATACTATACAATACTGTACAATTCTATACTATACAATACTATACAATACTGTACAATACTATACTGTACGATTCTATACAATACTATACTGTACAATACTATACAATACTGTACAATACTGTACAATACTATACAATACTGTACAATACTATACTGTACAATATTGTACAATACTATACTGTACAATACTATACAATACTGTACAATACAATACTGTACAATACTGTACGATTCTATACAATACTGTACAATACTATACAATACTGTACAATACTGTACAATACTATACAATACTGTTCAATACTATACAATACTGCACAATACTGTTCTATACAATACTGCACAATACTATACAATACTGTACAATACTGTACGATTCTATACAATATTGTACAATACTATACAATACTATACAATACTGTACAATACTATACTATACTGTACAATACTATACTATACAATACTGTACAATTCTATACTATACAATACTATACAATACTGTACAATACTATACAATACTGTACAATTCTATACTATACAATACTATACAATACTGTACTATACTATACAATACTGTACAATTCTATACTATACAATACTATACAATACTGTACAATACTATACTGTACGATTCTATACAATACTATACAATACTGTACAATACTATACAATACTGTACAATTCTATACTATACAATACTATACAATACTGTACTATACTATACAATACTGTACAATTCTATACTATACAATACTATACAATACTGTACAATACTATACTATGCGATTCTATACAATACTATACAATACTGTACAATACTATACAATACTGTACAATTCTATACTATACAATACTGTACTATACTATACAATACTGTACAATTCTATACTATACAATACTATACAATACTGTACAATACTATACAATACTGTACAATTCTATACTATACAATACTATACAATACTGTACTATACTATACAATACTGTACAATTCTATACTATACAATACTATACAATACTGTACAATACTATACTGTACGATTCTATACAATACTATACAATACTGTACAATACTATACAATACTGTACAATTCTATACTATACAATACTATACAATACTGTACTATACTATACAATACTGTACAATTCTATACTATACAATACTATACAATACTGTACAATACTATACTGTACGATTCTATACAATACTATACTAAACTATATTACACAATACAATACTGTACAATACTATACAATACTGTACAATTCAATGCAATAATATACTATACTATACTATATTATACAATACTGTACAATTCTACACAATACAATACTGTACAATACTGTACGATTCTATACTATACTATACAATACTATATTATACAATACTGTACAATACAATACTATATTATAGTATAGTACACTATAACTTTCTTTCGGCTTCTCCCATTAGGGGTCACCACAGCGGATATCATCCGCATGTTTTGATTTGGCATGTTTTTACGCTGGATGCCCTTCCTAACACAACCCTCCCCATTTATCCGGGCTTGGGACCGGCACTGAGAGTGGCTGGGGTTGGTTTTTATACTATAGTATACTATACTATACAAAACAATACTATACTATACCTATTCTGTTCTATACTATAACTCACTATAGTATACTATAACTATAACTATCAAAATGCTATAAGAAGCCGATCACACCGAGAACCCGTACTCTAACTATTAGAGTTAACTCAGACTCTAATTATTAACACACACATAAACACACAAACTGTGTATTTCATGCAGGACCAGAAACCAGACCTAAGCTTCTTCTCATTTGACTGTTTCCACTTCACTGAGCGTGGACATGCTGAGATGGCCATCGCACTGTGGAACAATATGGTGAACACACACACACACACACATTTACACAAACATGCACACATTTTTCTGACAGTGTGAACATGCTGAGATGGCCTTTACTCAGTGGACCAATATGCTGAGTGCACACACACACTCATACTCACACACACACACACACACACACACACGCACATAGACAAATACACACCAAACAAACAGACCCACACACCTCTAAAAACCTGATCATGCTGAGATGGCCTTTACTCTATGAAACAAATGTTTAGCTTATGAACACATAAATACACTTCAGGCCAGACATGAATTAATGACCAGTCGTCTACTGTGAATCTTTCAGTGTCTTCAGTACTGTTAGTTTACTTACATTATTAGCGATTACAGTCTGATTTTTATGATTTTTTTTAGGAAATTTCTCTCAGTTTTTCATGTTAAGAAACTTCTGACAGGACAATTACACACTGTGATTATATTACCCATCAGCCCCTGCATTACACATGAGATTCTGATATATCTGATATTCGCAGCTCTTTGTTCAGCACTTGTTCTTTGTACCTCACGTTTGTGTGTGTTTATATGCTTTTGCACCGAAACACAATAACACATCTCAGACACAAGACATTGCTACAGAAATGTCCAACATTTCAAATCTGTGTTCACAAGGCCAGAATCTGTCAATCACCTCATTAACCACGCCCCCTTTAATCACCACATATCCTCCTCAAAACACATTTCCCATAAGGGTAAATATTATGGGAGATATCAAGGTCAACTGAGCAGGACACTACTGCTACAATTCACATATACAGGAGGATACAGGGGCAGATAATCACACCAGGCAGATAATCTCACTGAGTAAACAGAAAAATGGTCAGGAAATTGGCCTGGAATAGACAACAGGACTCGACAATAGTGTAAATGTGAATCGAAATCAGGTTGGCGATCAGATAATAAAAAATGAAACAAAAGGCTCGGTAATGTCAGAAATAGCTGAGCAAAGCCATGTTTGTTTGTTGGTTTCTTGACTGTGTCCTGACAACTATTTCTGAAAATAATTCATGTAACTAAAAATAAAAGCTTAGCGCAGTCTCTATTCACTAACATGGGAGTGGGTGGGGTTTAAAACATTATACTGCAAACAGCCACTAGAGGGCATCAGAGTGGTTTTGTTTCACATTTGACTCACTTTTAGAATAAAATAGCCTTTTTTTGTCACATATACATTACAACACAGTGAAATTCTTTCTTCGCATATCAGATACACAGGGCCCCTGGAGCACAGAGGTTAAGGGCCTTGCTCAAGGGCCCAAGAGTGGAACTTGGCGATACTGGGGCTTGAACCCTCGACATTCCGATCAGTAACCCAGAGCCTTAACCACTGAGAGACCACTCCACCCCCACCCTGTTGTTTTACAACAGCTACTCAAATATACAGTCATAACCTTCTTGTTGGTGTTATTATTTCTGCTGACTGCACCTTTATTATGATCTTTATGTCCATTCTCTTTTGTGCCAGTTGGAACCAGTGGGCAGCAAACAGACATACAACAATTTCACACATGACCGCAGCAAAATACGCTGTCCCTCAGAGGTACACACACACACACACACACACACACACACACACACACACACACACACACACATGCACACACAAACATGGACATACACACACAAAGACATGAAAATCAGTAGGCAAAAAGACACATAATGATAGATTTAAATAGCATTTTAAAATAAGAAGTTTATTAAATGCCATAAAGAATGTATGCTATCTTCTTCTCTCTCTCTCTCTCTCTCTCTCTCTCCCTCTCACTCTCTCTCTCTCTCTCTCTCTCTCTCTCTCTCTCTCAGGAAAATCCCTACATTTTCACCGAAGTAAACAGTTTTAACCCTGAGCCTGTGGATCCTACACTGCCTCTTCCATCTCCAATCCAGCAAAACAGCTCACTGAAGGTGTGGATATTTTTATTGTCTGGCCTGCTTGGAAGTCTGGTGGGCGGAGTCATCGTCTGTCTCGGTGTGTCCTGCACCAATCTCTGTAAGAGAGATTATAGAGACAAAGTCAGAGCTGTGAAGATAAGCTTTACAGGTTACAAGAATGACGTTTAATATACACAATTGGAGTTCATTAGAAATACAATCTGACAAAAATAACAAAAAAACATGTGGGTTAAAACTACATTAATGAAAACATGATTTGTTGTTGATTAAAGCGAGCTGCCGAAGTTCTCTTTGTGTGTTTAATTATTTCCATCCACATTCTCAAACCAGAGAAACTATTCTCATTCCCAGCACAGAACACAGCAGCAGAAGGTAGTTCAGTATTTCTGTGTCTTTAAAGTGTATTAATGACCGAGAGAGAGAAATCAAATGCACAGTGGCCTGGAGAAAAGAGCTTCAGAGAACCAAATCAGAAACCTGAGATTTGCTGTCATTTTGTACTTTGACCAGCAGATGTCGGTAGAATTCACTTTGAGATCAATAACACTATTGCAATATAAATAAGTTACAGTAACATTCACTTAGCGGAATAATAGACTGGAATAAGAGTAGTGCTACTAATTAATACAGTGTAATTGTGATTTATTGTGAGGACAGTCAGTGATAAAGCAGTAATGTAAATTTCATTACGTAATAAATACATTATTTTCTTGTGTATTTGTGTATTAATGGGTAATGATTGTTATAATGTGTGGTCTTTTTTGTCTCTGATATATTATTCTTAAGAATTTACATTACATTTTATTCTCTCACACATCATATAGAATACAGGAAAACTATAATAATAAATTCAACACAAACATAGATTGTTGTTGCCCAAGAAATGCACTGAAATTATTTATTTTTTCCATTTATATTTCAAAGAATTATTTCATTTTTTCATTACAAGAATTAAAATAATTGCATTATTAATTGCATTAAAAAAAATTATAAATTAGTTTTATTGTTTACTCACACAAATATATATTTTTTTATTTATTTCTTCTACTTTCGTTTTAATTTTCTGCAAAACATTATTTCATAATTTCTGCAAAACAGTTTCATAATTTAAAGTTATTCTACTTTTTTTATTTAATTTAAAGATATGCATCTTTCAGCCTTATTTAGGTATTTTATTTGTAATGTTCCTTTTTAAATTATAATCAGGTACACCGTGTGTAGCCATTACAGCTCTTTTGTTGAAGGCCACTAAATATTAAATATTTATTTCAGAAAATGAATTTGATGCTTTTTTACATAAAGAGCTTTTTTTGTAAAAGCAATATATATAAATCTGGTTTAGTTCAGCACCAGATTGCATCAGTTTACAGACATTTCACTTTAACATCATCAATTGCCATATGTACAAGAAACAGTCTGTTGCACCATACAGTGACCTTCTTACCCTGTGTATCCAATACACAATGCAGCTCCTTCTGACCTTCTCTATACTTCTCCATCAACATTCTCAAAGCAAATAAGGCGTCTCTGGTGCTCTTCCTCGGCATGAAATCATACTGTTGCTCACAGATGGTCACCTCTTCTCTCAGCCTGGCTTCCACTACTCTTTCCCATAACTTCATGGTGTAACTGATCAACTTAATTCCCCTGTAGTTACTGCAGGTCTGCACATCTCCTTTATGCTTAAAGATCAGTACCAGCACACTCCTTCTCCATTCCTCAGGCATCTTCTCACCTTCCAGAAACTTGTTGAACAATCTGGGTAAAAAACTACACTGCTAAACATCTCTCCTAAACATCTCCACGCTTCTACCGGAATGTCATCTGGTCCAACCAACTTTCCACTCTTCATCCTCTTAATCGCTGCTCTCACTTCCTCCTTACTAATCCTATCCACTTCCTGCTTCACAACTCCACACCATCCAACCTTCTCTCTCTCCTTCTCTCTCTCTCTCTCTCTCTCTCTCTCTCTCTCTCTCTCTCTCTCTCTGACACATTTTCCTGATTCATTAGCTGCTCAAAATACTCCTCCATCTTCTCAACACACTCTCCTCACTAGTCAACACATTTCCATCTCCATCCTTTATTGCTCTAACTTGCAGCACATCCTTCCCAGCTCGGCTCCTCTGCCTGGCCAATCGCTACAAATCCTTTTCTCCTTCCTTAGTGTCCAACTTCTCCTACAGCTCCTCATATGCCTTTTCCTTCTCCTTCACCACATCCCTCTTTACCTGCTGCTGCATCTCCTTGTACTCCTGCCTACTTTTCTCATCACTCTGTCAATCCCAATTCTGTTTCTTCAACCTCTTTCTCCTTATGCTCTCCTGCACTTCCTCATTCCACCACCACGTCTCTTTGTCTTCCTTTCTATTTCCTGATGTCACACCAGGTACCTTTCTAACTGTCTCTCTCATCACTCCTGCAGTAGTTCCACAATCATCCAGCACCTCTTCACCACCACCGAGCCCCTGTCTGACCTCTTCCCTGAACCTCACACTACAGTCTTCCTCCTTTAGTTTCCTCCATCTTATTCTTATTTCGGTCCTCACGTTCCTCCTCTTCTTCTTCATCTTCAAAACCATCCTACAGACCACCATCCGATGCTGTCTATTTACAAAATTACAATAAGTGCAAATGCAATAATAAAATTGTAGAATGTACAGTATAAATGGTGCAGTGTGTAACGTAAAAACTGCAGTGATGCATGTGGTAAACTGAGTCCATCCCGTTATTCACATTTGTAAAGAGAGTGTGTGCATTTTGTTTGCATTGTGTGTGTACATGCACACTTGCATGTGTGTGTGGGTGGGTGTGTACAGTAGGGCAAAAAAGTATTTAGTCAGCCACCACTTGTGCAAGTTCTTCCACTTAAAAAAGATGAGAGAGGCCTGTAATTTTCATCATAGGTACACTTTAACTATAAGAGACAAAATGAGAAAAATATGATTTTTATTTGGTCACCTACAAAAAAGGAAGATTCCTGTCTCCCACAGACCTGTAACTTCTTCTTTAAGAGGCTCCTCTGTCCTCCACTTGTTATCTGTATTAATGGCACCTGTTTGAACTCGTTATCAGTATAATAGACACCTGTCCACAACCTCAAACAGTCAGACTCCAAACTCCACTATGGCCAAGACCAAAGAGCTGTCAAAGGACACCAGAAACAAAACTGTAGACCTGCACCAGGCTGGAAGACTGAATCTGCAATAGGTAAGCAGCTTGGTGTGAAGAAATCAACTGTGGGAGCTGTAGAACTGTAGAAAATGGAAGACATACAAGACCACTGATAATCTTCCTCGATCTGGGGCTCCACGCAAGATCTCACCCCATTGGGTCAAAATGATCACAAGAACGGTGAGCAAAAATCCCAGAACCACACAGGGGGATCTGGTGAATGACCTGCAGAGAGCTGGGACCAAAGTAACTAAGGCTACCATCAGTAACACACTACACCGCCAGGAACTCAAATCCTGCAGTGCCAGACGTGTCCCCCTGCTTAAGCCAGGACATGTCCGGACCCGTCTGAAGTTTGCTAGAGAGCATTTGGATGATCCAGAAGATGATTGGGAGAATGTCATATGGTCAGATAAAACCAAAATAAAACTTCTTGGTAATAACTCAACTTGTCGTGTTTGGAGGAGAAAGAATGCTGAGTTGCATCCAAAGAACACCATACCTACTGTGAAGCATGGTGGTGGAAACATCGTGTTTTTTGCAGTTGACAGGAGCTTTTCACCAACACATAATCTACACTTAACCATTATTCCTTTCTCCTTTTCCTCCACTATTTCAAAATAATGAGAAAACTTCCATCACAGTAATGTAATTCTTTGGTTTGCCAACTCCGCTTCTGACCAGCTTCTGTTCCTGCGGCTCGCACGTATGAGTGCACGATTCTACGTGACTACGTTCATTTTAATTCATTTATTTTTTTATGCAAAATAATTTTACTGAAAAGTCACTCGCATTACTTTTTTAAAAAAGTAACTTAGATATTAATGTGTAAATTTATAAAGTAACGCGCTACTTTACTCGTTACTCCAGAAAAGTAATATTATTACGTAGCGCACATTACTTGTACCGCGTTACCCCCCAACACTGGTTATAGCACAGTGTAACATGGTGTTATAGCACAGTGTAACATAGTGTTATAGCACAGTGTCACATGGTGTTATAGCACAGTTTAACATGGGGTTATAGCACAGTGTAACATGGTGTTAAAGCACAGTGTAACATGGTGTTATAGCACAGTGTAAAATGGTGTTATAGCACAGTGTAACATGGTGTTATAGCACAGTTTCACATAGTGTTATAGCACAGTGTAAAATGATGTTATTGCACAGTTTCACATGGTGTTATAGCACAGTTTAACATGGTGTTATTGCACAGTGTAACATGGTGTTATAGCACAGTGTAACATGGTGTTATAGCACAGTTTCACATGGTGTTATAGCACGGTGTAACATGGTGTTATAGCACAGTGTAACATGGTGTTATAGCACAGTGTAACATGGTGTTATAGCACAGTTTCACATGGTGTTATAGCACGGTGTAACATGGTGTTATAGCACAGTTTCACATGGTGTTATAGCACAGTTTCACATGGTGTTATAGCACAGTGTAACATAGTGTTATTGCACAGCAGTTTAACATGGTGTTATAGCACAGTTTCACATGGTGTTATAGCACGGTGTAACATGGTGTTATAGCACAGTTTCACATGGTGTTATAGCACAGTGTAACATGGTGTTATAGCACAGTTTCACATGGTGTTATAGCACAGTTTCACATGGTGTTATAGGACAGTGTAACATGGTGTTATAGCACAGTGTAACATGGTGTTATTGTACAGTGTAACATGGTGTTATAGCACAGTTTAACATGGTGTTATTGCACAGTGTAACATGGTGTTATAGCACAGTTTAACATGGTGTTATTGCACAGTGTAACATGGTGTTATAGCACAGTGTAACATGGTGTTATAGCACAGTTTAACATGGTGTTATTGCACAGTGTAACATGGTGTTATAGCACAGTTTAACATGGTGTTATTGCACAGTTTAACATGGTGTTATTGCACAGCAGTTTCACATGGTGTTATAGCACAGTGTAACATGGTGTTATAGCACAGTGTAAAATGGTGTTATAGCACAGTGTAACATGGTGTTATAGCACAGTGTAAAATGGTGTTATAGCACAGTGTAACATGGTGTTATAGCACAGTTTCACATGGTGTTATAGCACAGTTTCACATGGTGTTATAGCACAGTGTAACATGGTGTTATAGCACAGTGTAACATGGTGTTATTGCACAGTGTAACATGGTGTTATAGCACAGTTTAACATGGTGTTATAGCACAGTGTAACATGGTGTTATAGCACAGTTTAACATGGTGTTATTGCACAGTGTAACATGGTGTTATAGCACAGTTTAACATGGTGTTATAGCACAGTGTAACATGGTGTTATAGCACAGTTTAACATGGTGTTATTGCACAGTTTAACATGTTGTTATTGCAATTGCACAGTTTAAATAAACAGTAATTGCAGTGTGTATTTTGGTGACTGGTTCACTGGGAGCAGCTCTGATTGTAAAGTCTAATAGTAGTAGGGAGAAAAGTCTGTATTTCTCTCTCAGACACTTAGAATGTAACAGTCTGACACTGAAGGAGCTGTTCAGAGATGAAACTGTTTCATTTAGGGGGTGAGAGATGTTCTGCAGTAATGATGATAGTTTAGCTACCATCCTCCTTCTCCTACCTCCTGTACAGTGTCCCGGGGAATCCAGAGGACTGAGCTGGATTTCCTGATCAGCTTGTCTATCTCTTCCTGTCTGCAGTAGAGATGATGCTGCACCAGCAGACCACTCCATAGAAGATGGCTCAGTCCACCACAGAGTCAAAAATTTATTTTGTAGCTCTCCCTGCACTCCAAAAGACCTTAGTCTCCTCAGCAGAAAGAGTATTCTCTGTCCTTTTTAAATATTCATTGCTTCAGTATTATCTTTGAAGTCCAGTTTGCTTTTCAGATGAACACTCAAGTATTTATAAGAGTCCACTCTCTTAAAGTTCCTGAATGTTCACTGCTGATAGTAAAGTTTGTTTGTGCCTGCAGAAATCCACCACCAGTTCTTTGGTATTCCGAATGCTCCCTTTGGCGGAGTCATCAGAGAACTTCTGCAGGTGACAGGTTGCTGAGCTGAACATGAAGTCTGGTGAAGAAGAACGGAGCCAGGACTGTTACAGACAACCATGTCAGACTCACATTCATGAGGCTTCACATTCTGTGGTCGGTTTGTGAGGTAATGTAATATCCAGGTAGATAGTTGATGGTCCACTCTCATGTACATCAGATTATCTCTCAGAAGTGCAGGTTGGGTGATGTTTGAAACAACAGAGAAGTCAAAAAACATGACTCTTACTGTGCTCCCAGCCTTTTACAGGTGTGCAAAAGCCATATTAAGGACTCCAGTGCCAGGCTGGTAGGCAAACTGAAGTGGTGTATGCAACACTGACACACACACACACACACACACACACACACACACACGTATATACATTTACTTTCCTTTTTTAATTAAAACTACTTTAACTATTTGGTTTTTTAACGCTATTGTTTTTATTATATTGTTATTATAGTATTGCTTTGGCAATACGACTGTCCATATTTATCATCCAGTAAAGCAGCATTGAAACCTTTAAAAGATAAACGCTGCACATTTGGCGCCCTCTAGCGGTCAGCGACTGAATCAGAGAAAATCCTGCACTATGACCGCCATCTAGCGGTCAGTGAGAAAATAAGAGATCAATCTTGCACTACAAGCGCCCACTAGCGGTCAGTAACGCATTGCGGCGCTGAAGTTCACTTGAGAAGATGGCGGAGGGTGAACTAAACGTCGACAGCCTCATCTCTCGGCTGTTGGAAGGTAAATGCTCGTGCTGCTGACTGATTCGGTTTTTTTCTAGCTCTTAATTCATTTTATTACCTATATTTGTCTGTTTTTTTTGCAGAATAGCAGCGTTTAAGTTCGCGTGAACGCGCGTCGTGCTGGCGGCTAGTCAGTTCCGCTAGCTTGCGTAGCCGGCTAATGTTTACAAACAGAAACGTTCGTTAGCTTAGCAACCGCGCTCTGAAATTCAGACTAAAGTCGTATTTTATTTTAAAACCGGTTGATAAAAATCGATAAAATATTGTAATTGTCACGAATGGATCATTTATGTTAATGTAATTGACCAGGTGACGGCGGGGGGGTTTGGATGCGCCCTTCAGTACGCGGTGTGTTTTTCTTGTCATTAAATCTTCTTTTTTTCAGCTTTAAATAGATTGTATTGGTTTTATTTTTTTGTATGAAGCTCGGGTTCGTTTGTGCACGTTATGATGCGATGAGTCATGATCTCTATCTGTAAGAGTGAAGGTCTGATACTTGGTAACTCGACGCAACACGAAATCGGAGCGCAGGTGAATGCAGCACGGGGGCAGAGCAAACCAGCCAGGTTTCATCACTTACTGACGTGTGTGTGTGTGTGTGTGTGTGTGTGTGTGTGTGTGTGTGTGTGTGTGTGAGAGAGAGAGAGAGAGAGAGAGAGAGAGAGAGAAGTTTCTCCCCTCTGACACTGGAGACTGTAAATAAGTAATCTCAGGAGAAACTGTGGGTCTTGTGTACAGTGTTAATGGTGTTACTATAGAAATGCTGATGTGTAGAAGGAGCGCGTGCGCGTAAACACGTGTTACAGGAAACGAATCAACGACTTCTGGCCAATCAGAATCCAGAATGTTCTCGCGCATCACACTGATGATCAACTTTTATAGTGATGATGATGATGGGCCTGTGTTCTTTCTTTTTTTTTCTTTTTGCGCTCTCTCTCTCTCTCTCTCTCTCTCTCTCTCTCTCTCTCCCTCCACAGTGAGAGGATGTCGTCCTGGGAAGATTGTCCAGATGACGGAGGCTGAAGTTCGAGGTCTGTGCATTAAATCCAGAGAGATCTTCCTCAGTCAACCCATCCTGCTGGAGCTCGAGGCTCCTCTCAAAATCTGTGGTACGCCTCTCCCTCTCCCTCCCATTCACCTCCTCATCCTCTCTCTCTCTCTCATCCACCTCCTCATCCTCTCTCTCCCTCTCCTCCCATTCACCTCCTCATCCTCTCTCTCTCTCTCTCCCATTCACCTCCTCATCCTCTCTCTCTCTCTCTCTCTCATCCACCTCCTCATCCTCTCTCCTCTCTCTCTCCCATTCACCTCCTCATCCTCTCTCTCTCTCTCTCTCTCTCTCTCTCATCCACCTCCTCATCCTCTCTCCTCTCTCTCTCCCATTCACCTCCTCATCCTCTCTCTCTCTCTCTCTCTCTCTCTCTCTCCCATTCACCTCCTCATCCTCTCCCATTCACCTCCTCATCCTCTCTCTCTCTCTCTCATCCACCTCCTCATCCTCTCTCTCCTCTCTCTCCCATTCACCTCCTCATCCTCTCTCTCTCTCATCCACCTCCTCATCCTCTCTCCCTCTCATCCACCTCCTCATCCTCTCTCTCTCTCTCTCT
Organism: Silurus meridionalis; assembly: GCF_014805685.1. Taxonomy (NCBI): domain Eukaryota; kingdom Metazoa; phylum Chordata; class Actinopteri; order Siluriformes; family Siluridae; genus Silurus; species Silurus meridionalis. Next base: position 27,943,208 of record NC_060891.1, read on the forward strand.
CTCTCTCTCTCTCTCTCTCTCTCTCTCTCTCTCTCTCATCCACCTCCTCATCCTCTCTCTCCCATTCACCTCCTCATCCTCTCTCTCTCCCTCTCATCCACCTCCTCATCCTCTCTCTCTCACTCTTTCTCTCTCTCTGTCTCTCTCTCTCTCCACCTCCTCATCCTCTCTCCCTCTCATCCACCTCCTCATCCTCTCTCTCTCTCTCTCTCTCTCACCCACCTCCTCATTCTCTCTCTCCTCTCATACACCTCCTCGTCCTCTCTCTCCTCTCATACACCTCCTCGTCCTCTCTCCCTCTCATACACCTCCTCGTCCTCTCTCCCTCTCATCCACCTCCTCGTCCTCTCTCTCTCTCTCTCTCTCTCTCTCTCTCTCTCTCTCTCTCTCTCTCTCTCACCTCCTCATCCTCTCTCTCTCTCTCTCTCTCTCTCTCTCTCATCCACCTCCTCTCTCTCTCACCTCCTCATCCTCTCTCTCTCCTCATCCACCTCCTCATCCTCTCTCTCTCTCTCTCTCTCTGTCTCTCTCTCTCACCCACCTCCTCATCCTCTCTCTCTCTCATCCACCTCCTCATCCTCTCTCTCTCTCTCACCCACCTCCTCATTCTCTCTCTCCTCTCATACACCTCCTCGTCCTCTCTCTCCTCTCATACACCTCCTCGTCCTCTCTCTCTCTCCTCTCATCCACCTCCTCTCTCTCTCTCTCCTCTCTCTCTCTCTCTCTCTCTCTCTCTCTCTCTCTCTCTCTCTCTCTCATCCACCTCCTCATCCTCTCTCCCTCTCATCCACCTCCTCATCCTCTCCCTCACTCTTTCATCCTCTCTCTCTCATCCTCTCTCCCTCACTCTTTCATCCTCTCTCTCCCTCTCATTCACCTCCTCATCCTCTCTCCCCCTCTCTCTCCCTCTCTGTCCCTCTCTCCCCTCTCTCTCTCTCATCCACCTCCTCATCCCCTCTCTCTCATCCTCTCTTTCTCTCACCATCTGTCAGGGTCATGCAGAGCAGGAAAATGTGCACAATTTAGTTAAGATTAAGAAAATGTGGTGTTCGATGTTGTGGTGGTGATGTGTTTGGAGTTGTTTTGGTGGGGTGGTGGTGTGGTGGTGTGGTGTGCTGTTTGATGGTGAGGTGATGGTGTGGAGTTGTGGTGGTTGATAGTGAGGTGTGGAGGTGTTTGATGGTGTGAAGGTGTTTGATGGTGTGGAGGTGGTATTTGATGGTATAGTGTTGTTTTGGTGTGGTGTTTAATATTGAGGTGGTGGTGGAGGTGTGTAGTGTGGTGTTTGATGGTGTGCTGGTGTTTGGTGGTGTGTGGTGTTTGATGGTGTGGTGTTTAATATTGAGGTGGTGGTGGAGGTGTGGTAGTGGTGTTTGATGATGAGATGGTAGTGAGGTGGTGGTGTTTGATGGTGTGCTGGTGTTTGATGGTGTGCTGGTGTTTGGTGGTGTGTGGTGTTTGATGGTGTGCTGGTGTTTGGTGGTGTGTGGTGTTTGATGGTGTGCTGGTGTTTGATGGTGTGGTGTTTGATGGTGTGGTGTTTGATGGTGTGGTGTTTGATGGTGTGCTGGTGTTTGATGGTGTGCTGGTGTTTGATGGTGGTGTTTGATGGTGTGGTGTTTGATGGTGTGTGTTTGATGGTGTGGTGTTTGATGGTGTGGTGTTTGATGATGTGCTGGTGTTTGGTGGTGTGTGGTGTTTGATGGTGTGCTGGTGTTTGGTGGTGTTTGATGGTGTGGTGTTTGATGGTGTGCTGGTGTTTGGTGGTGTGTGGTGTTTGATGGTGTGCTGGTGTTTGATGGTGTGGTGTTTGATGATGTGCTGGTGTTTGGTGCTCTGATTGAAAAAGAACACTTGAGGGGGAAAAGGTGAAGGTACATCTATTAAAGTCAGACGTTTATCATGAACTTTACATCGGAAAATAATCATGTGACTGGAGAAGGGCATGGAATGAAAGAGGAAAAGACGAGGGGAAGGAAGAGGATGGGGGGAAGAGGAACAAATGAAAAAAGTTAGGCAGGAAAAAGGTTAAAGTTGGTGTAAAAGAAAGACAACAAGGATGAAGGGATAAAAGAAAATGAAGTGAAAAACAAGGTGAGAGAGACTGAGAGTGAATTGGTGTATAAGTGTATTCAGTTTTTTTATGTTATATTTTTTCTTTCTTTCTCCCTCACTTTTTACTGGTCTTTTGACTCTGTCCTTCTTTTGCCTTCATGTTCTCATTGGATTTCTTTCATTTCATTTACTTTCATTACACATGGACACACTCACACACACACACACACACACACAGAGAGAGAGAGAGAGAGATCAGACTTGCACTCCTCCTGGTCAGCATACAGAAATAGTTTATCTTCCCACTTGTAAGTGTTTCATCAGTGGGCTACTTGAAAAGCATACACTTGTGTATACACACACACTTACACTCACACACACTCACACTCTTTCTTTCTCTCCTACACAAACTCGTACACAACAAACAGTCATACTCATACTCAAAGAACTGCAATCCCACACAGAGGTCCTGCTTATTTACACAATACTGATACACACACACACACACATTTACACAATATGCACTACTGTTACACGCATTTACACAACCAATATTATTACACACTAACTCATTTCCTGTAGTGTGTGTGTGTGTGTGTGTGTGTGTGTGTGTGTGTGTGTGTGTGTGTGTGTGTGTGTAAGTGGAGCAAGTTATAAATGTGAGTCTAATGAGGACAGGAGCCTTGGAAGAAGCCTTGCCTGTGTTAATATCCTCCTAGGCACACACACACACACACACACACACACAGTGACACTTGGTGTCTTTGGTCTTTGTTTGTCAGTGATGAAGGAGTTGGATGTGATTTTGTGCTGTATGGTGTGTGAGCAGGACATCATTAGCCTGGATTCTCTCTGGCTGGATGATCATGCTGAGGGGTTCAAGATCTGACTCCAGATGACTTTCACACGTGCCTTCATTAGGCTTTAATACTCTTCATCTTACTGCGGAATCCTGATAATACACCAGACATGAGGTGTTCAGAAAAGCTCCATGGAAGCTCATAGCGAGTTTGCAGACCTGCTCCAGTCACGGAGTCTGCACTCTGGACTGAGCCTATCAGAATTCCTACACAATTTTATACATGCAACGGAAAATACATTTCTTCCTTTATGAAGGAACTCCTGCAGGAAGATCACTCACATCGTCTTGTGCTGCAAACACTTATGGATCTCCATTTCCCTAAAGTCTGTGTTTTTATTATTTTCAGTAATCTGATTAAACTCATCTGATTTCATGAACAAAGGAAGACTAAGTAACGTGACTTGTTCACATGATTTGATGGAAGCAAACCCGAGATGGTTTTAGGAGGACCGGGTTCAGAGACGTTCGACAAACTTATTGAATGTGATCTAACATTTGACTCTGCTGTAGTTCAGTGATTAAAGCTTTACACTCCTGGTTGTGCTGCTCAAGTCTCCCATCTCCAGTGGGTACAAACTGCTTCCTTGTGCTTCTGATCCAACCTGGGAGATGCAAACACAGCAGTTTGGTTGCAGTGTACACAAGTACACGTATATCGGTAATAAAGATGCTGTTATTATTTTATTCCTAATGAGGGACACTGTGAAGACTGTGGTGAAGCAAAAACTCCACGAGATGGCATGAGGAAGAAACCCCGAGAGGAACCAGACTTAAAATGGAACCCATCCTAATCTGGGTGTCATCGAATGTCCATTTCTTACTGTTCCAATGGGTGAGGTGTTTATTTAACTACACTTCATACTACATGCTCTCAGCACCTCATTGTTCAGCTGGTTACAGTAATATGATATCATTTGTTCCTCTACTGGTTTTGTAAGATGTTTCTCCTCAGTTTGACCTACTTAGTGAAATATGAGGGTGAATTTACACTTCTCTCAGTTTTCACAAAGAGTCTGTTGAGCGCGAGCACCAGCACTGTGGGAGTCGAGGATCTGGAATCGCATATGCACTGAAACTAGCAGAAAATCGTGATGAAATGCTGCCAGAAGCCACGTTTCTGCTCCTTCTTCACTCTCAAGCTCTCTGCTTTACAATCAGCACTTACTCACAATCGACTACGCACGCTCCAGGTCCGATCTGTGAGATTTCGTTTCCAAGCATTGATTTGATCTTCAGCCCACATTCATTGGCATTAAACCGTTTTTTTTTTGTTTTGTTTTCGTTAGAGACCTGACCTGATTCTGGTCAACATCAGCAGTTTTGATCCCTGGATAACTTTTTGTAGACCTAGTCTACCTCCACTGTTCATGTTGTTGAGACTAGAGAACTTTCAGGTTTCTTTAAGAACATTCTTAAAGGCTAATTTCATACTAGAGGACATTTTTATATTGATTTTGAGTTGAGTGTCTGGAGCTTGGAAGCAGTGTTGACCTGATGGGAGAGGGAAAGAGTTGAGGTGTTTGTTGACACTGGATTCCACCTCATGTAGAGTTTGGACACTGGACCTCTAAGTGTTTAAATGTTCTGGCATGGAGAAGGTGGTGTTGAATCTGTGATGATCTCAGATGTTGAGCTATTTTATGACTTGCTCAAAAGCTTCTGGTCATCTGACTGTAGAAAGAACATCACTGATAATCACACACTCCAGTGTTAATGTTAGTTCTCTCTCTCCAGTGTTCTGTAGTGTTTAAAGACTATAATCACACTCTTGATGTCACCCAAATGAGGATGAGGTTCTGCTTTTGAGTCTGGTTCCTCTCAAGGTCTAAGAGATCTAAGGGAGTTTTTCTTTCACCACAGTCTGCTCATGGCTGTTCATCAGGGATAAATACACATCGTTCACCTGCATTCTTACGTTCTCTAAAGCTGCTTTGAGACAAAGTCCATTGTGAAAGTGCTACAGAAATAAACTTGAACTTGTTGATGATCTCAGAGATGGACACCATCTCCAGGTGATCAATGTTGTTCATCTAGTCTTTGTGTGTAGGCCTAGTAGGCAATGATAGTACTGACCTGGTCATTGAGCAAGGGTTAGTTCTGCACCATTGTTGTTGACCTGCTCTTCGGGTGAGGTTCAGTTCCACATTCATATTAATGAGCCGGTCTTTAGACGAGGGTTATTTTCCTCATCATCGTTATTATCACTCTCCCACAGCGAGTGTCATTTCCTCATCAACACGCTTGATCTTTTCCAAGCATCATTAGGCTGCCATTTACTCGGGTAACCTGATCTTCAGCCTGGTGGGCAGGTGAGCATCGACTCTGTTGATGTTGACCAAAACCCAGAACTGGTGTAACAGTTTATTTTTTTGTTTGTTTTTTAAAAGATCTTGTTGCTTGTGTTCTCTTTCTGTATGACATCATTGCTGGTGTTTTGTTTTGATGTTCAAATCTTTACAGTTTAGCACTGTTTGTAATTAGGTGACCACACTCTAGCGCCACCTTCGGGTCAAATTTGGGCCTAGTTTGGAAACGTAGTCAATACCTCTGAAGTGTTAAAAAAGGTTCCTGTATTCCAAAAAAAAAGTTTCTGCCTTAATGGATTTTGGCCAAATATTTCTCTCACGCTTTCCAATCATCTCGACTGTAATGGTGCAATCAAATCAGACCAAAGCCACCAAACAGAACGTTCAGCAAAAACTTAGTGCACTGACAAAAACCTCACATTCCATGACGGCAGCACCCACTGGTCTGAAGTTCTAATAATGTGCCAAATATTAAACTGGCTTTATTGCTGCTGCTTCTCAGAATTTTGCCTGAACCTCATCCCATCATCTTGACACTAATGTCCATTTGTTCTTCTAAAAATTTTCACTTGAAGTTTTTTTAATGGTTTTTTTTCTTTGCATTCAGTGAATATTATTAGCACTTAGCATTGATCTTCCGCTTCCCCTCTCATGTAGATGCATGGTGTCTTACTGAAAAGCGATTCTGGAGAACATTTGAATCATTATGCCGTGTTCCCCTGCAGGTGATATCCACGGTCAGTACACCGACCTGCTGCGGCTGTTTGAGTACGGTGGTTTCCCCCCAGAGGCAAACTATCTGTTCCTGGGTGATTATGTGGACCGAGGGAAGCAGTCCCTCGAGACCATCTGCCTCCTGTTGGCCTACAAGATCAAATACCCAGAGAATTTCTTTTTGCTCAGGGGCAATCACGAGTGCGCCTCCATCAACCGCATCTACGGCTTCTACGACGAGTGTGAGTCCGGCTCGGGTAAGTGAGGGACACGTACCTTTTCATCCGCTGCTCTTATAACTGTTGTGTGTTTTTACAGGTAAGCGCAGGTTCAACATAAAGCTGTGGAAGACCTTCACTGACTGCTTTAACTGCCTCCCCATCGCTGCCATCATTGATGAGAAGATTTTCTGCTGCCATGGAGGTAGACCCCAGACTTAAATACACATCTTCAACAATGTATTGTTTTTTAATAACTTTCACGTCTCTTTTGAGGCTGTTATTTGTCACTTATGGTATGGGTTTAGTATCGATACCGAGGTATTATATTCTCTTATCGTACCCGAGCCGACATTCTGGTATCGAGACGTCTCTGCTGCCACTGATGAGCAAGTGCTCAGTTTTTAGTCCCTCTGAAGAAGAGCTTCTGCCAAATGCCATAAATGTAAACAAGCACCTGTGTGGACAGAAACACACACATTCTCCTGATATAGTAAAGGACAAATGACTGTGACGAGAGCTGATAGTAATAGTTACCTCAAAGGTACCAGACGGTGAACCAGACCAGAACAAAAGTGACCCAGAACAAATGCAGGATTTCAGATAAATAGGACAAACCATTCAGTCAGGATGAAGGTACAGTGTTTTATAGGTGTGGTTAAATGTTCCTCAGCTGATAATTAGTTAATAATTATTTCACCTCGTCAGGTCTCTCACCTGACCTGCAGTCCATGGAGCAGATTCGAAGGATCATGAGGCCCACAGATGTTCCCGATACAGGTGTGTGTGGTTGGGTGTATGTGAGGAGTAATGTCTCAAAGTCCACCACCAGGTACCAGGTTCTCTCTCTCTCTCTCTCTCTCTCTCTCTCTCTCTCTCTCTCTCTCTCTCTCTCTCTCTCTCTCTCTCTCTCTCTCTCTCTCTCTCTCTCTCTCTCTCTCTCTCTCTCTCTCTCTCTCTGTAGGTTTGCTGTGTGATTTGTTGTGGTCAGATCCTGATAAAGATGTTCAGGGTTGGGGAGAGAACGATCGGGGCGTGTCCTTCACCTTCGGCGCCGACGTGGTCAGCAAATTCCTCAATCGCCACGATCTGGATCTCATCTGCAGAGCACACCAGGTAAAAACCATCACCTGGGATTTCAACTCCTGGTTGTTCAGAAGCTGCTCAGGCAGGAGCTTTCTATAGTGTCTCATAGTGATGGTCCTGATGGTTCCTCTGGGTTGGGTGTAGGTGGTGGAGGACGGGTACGAGTTCTTTGCGAAGCGGCAGCTGGTCACTCTGTTCTCAGCGCCCAATTACTGCGGAGAGTTCGACAACGCCGGGGGCATGATGAGCGTCGATGAGTCCCTCATGTGCTCCTTTCAGGTAACACAACATGATCATCTCACACACACTCACACACTCAGTTTTATGGTTGCTCCATCTTTTTTTTTTTCCTATCTGTTAACTCTCTCTAACTTGCTTTTTTGGTCTCTCTCTCTCTCTCAGATCCTGAAGCCCTCAGAGAAGAAGGCTAAGTATCAGTACGGAGGAGTAAACTCGGGCCGCCCCGTCACGCCTCCCCGCACGGCACAGGCCCCGAAGAAGAGGTGAACGGCCTGCCCCGCCCACCCAGAAAGCCCCGCCCCCCTCGGCCATCCCCACCCCTGTACTTGAGGCGGTACCCATTCACAATCTGCCTCTCCCTCTTTCCCCTTTTCCCCCCTCACTCTTTTTTCTTAATGTTGGTGTACATAATTTTTTGCCGTGACCAGGTGATACGCGCTTTATGTATGTTTCTGCCTGTTCAGTGCTATTTTTTAAAATAATATTCATATTAATAATTACATGGATGCGAAGGGAGGATTTCTCTTTCTCTCTTTCTCTCTCTCTCTCGCTCTCGCTCTCTCTTTAGCTCTCTCTCTTTCTCTGACGCAGTATTGACATTAAAATCAATGTTATTTCTATGTAGGGTGTTCAAGACTTTAAATCCAGGGCTTTAAGCTGAATGTTAGTCTTTATCAGCACACACACACACACACACACGCACAGTTTTTACTCAGAAACGAGCGCACTAAGGTGTACAGCACACGCGCACACACACACACTACAGTATGACGTAATGTAACCTCGTTCCAGGGCTCTGTATGTTTTTATCAGAGGCTGAGCGAGTGAATGAGATGGAGAGAAAGATGACGTGAAGGAGGAAGGGAACGACTATTGCAGAACAATATGCGGTAACAACACAAGGGAATAATACTCCTTTGTTTTCTTTTTTTTTTTTTTTCTTTCCCCCCTCTACTTTTCTGAAACGGTTTCCCGTTCACGTCGTCAAGGCGATAGAGCGAGAAACCATGTGAGCGCCTGCAGATCATGTGACCGATTTTAGCCAATAAGCAACAGTGTGTATGTGAACAGAAAACGCCATAACGACAGCGGCTGTGTTTGCGTCTCGTTCCCTTTCTTTTTCAAGGGTTTTTCTAATCGTCTCTCCTCTCACTTTTCCTCTGTTTATCTGTCCCTGTCTTTGTTTGTCTTGCTGTCCTCTCCCTCTGTCTGTCGCTTTGTCTCTATCGTTCTCATTCTCTTCCTATTTCTCTTGTATCGTCTCATTTTTTTACTGTCTTTCTCTGCCTCTATCTATCCATCTCTCTCTCTCTCGCTCTCTCTTTCCCCCCTCACGCTCTGTGACCATTTCAGACGAAACACCAGCACCGTATCTGTAGAACATGATCAGAATGATGAGGAACGGCAGGTTCATTTAGGACGAAGGATTCACAAACAAACTCGCACTTAAATACACACACTGCTCTTTCCTCCTCCTCTTCATCATCATCATCTAAAGATGTTCACTGAGCATTTTGGAGTCTTTCTTTCTCTCCTTCTTGAGTGCAGTATTGATGTAAAAACATAATTCCTGTTAAATTCTTTTTTTCTTTTTTTTTAGTTAGGTGTGTTTTTGCTTTCTTGCACTAAGGTAGATGATTTTAACGGCGATTACATGTGTATTTTATATATAAATATATAAAAGCATAAGCGCGATAGACGTAGTGACGGCGCCCCAGTGGCCACATTGCGTCTCTACAAGAGAATAAAACGGAGCTGACGAGGGCGAGTAACCAGGAGGAGTGATCTGATTGGCCGACACTGCTGTCAGTCACCAAAAATCCGTTTCTTTTTTTCGTTCTTGGATTGTTGCAATTTTTTTTTTTTCTTAATTTATAATTGGATGTCAGGGAAAATATTCCAAAACACATACAATTTGTATAACTGGCTTTCAAGTTCTTTGAACTCAATAAATGGAGCTAAAGACAATTATTTTGTGTGTATTTTTTTATTGTTCTGATGTAATTTGAGTGAGGAGTAAAATATTTTTTTTTTTACAGGAACTTCTGATTCCATTTATTTTTGTCTATTTCTAACTACATTTACACCAGTTTCTCTTGTCAAGATGTTGGTGTTAAAGAAATGTTTGGAATTGAAAAAATGCAATAAAATAATGAAGTAATTTTACACACAAACAAACATGACCAAAAGTTTGTGGACACCTGGCCATAAGATTGCTGAACATCCTGTTCCACATTTGCTGATATAATAAGTTCCACTCTTAAATGAAAGATGTTCTACTAGACTTTGTGGAGATTCGTTTATGTGTTGGTGAAGTCAGGACCTGATGAAGGTGAGGAGGTTCCTGGGGTGCAGTCGGTGATCACTTTCATCCCTAAAGGTGTTTATTAGGGTTGGAGTTTTAAAGCAGGAGATCTTTCACCATATCCAACCCATGGAAAGCAGATCTTCATGGATGGCTTTGTGCACAGGGGTATTGTCATGCTGGAACAGGTTTGGGTCTCCTAGCTCAAGTGAAGGGAGAATTCCATGCTGCAGCATACAAAGATGTCAGATACACTTGTGTGCCTCCAACTAACTGTTTGTGCTAACAGTTTGGAGAAGAAGCCCAGGCAGATGAAGGCAGGTGTCTCTGTAATTTTGTCCACATAGTGTTCATTTTAGGGTTTTTTTTATTCCAAGACTAGAAAGAAAGAAAGATTTAATCTGTTTATTGAACAAAGGAGGAGAGTTTTTCAGTTCCCTTGCTGCCACCAGGTAATAAGAGTTGATAGCGATGGTCCTCCTCCAAACCTGTTATAGATCCAGAAGACGAGTGCGAGGAGGAAGCAGGGCAAGCCCATGTGCAGGTACGAGAGGAGCCAGAGGAGCAGCAGCCACAGGCTGAACTGCACCAGAGCTACAGGCCACGACTGACTACCCAAGATGCTGTGCTTCAGAGTCTCGACTGCATGTTGCAGCCAGAGGAACAGAGCGCTCTGCTTGATCCAGGTCACCACACGTCTGAGGACTGAGCAGAAACCTGCTGTGGAGCTCACCTGGGAAACCAACCACAAGGAGAGGATCTAGTGATGCGCGGTATAAAGAAAGTAAAAAACACTTCTGTGATTAAGATTTACTCGTGTTTTACAGTATTGTTCAAAATAATAGCAGTACAATGTGACTAACCAGAATAATCCAGGTTTTTAGTATATTTTTTATTGCTACGTGGCAAACAAGTTACCAGTAGGTGCAGTAGATTCTCAGAAAACAAACAAGACCCAGCATTCATGATATGCACGCTCTTCAGGCTGTGCATTTGGGCAATTAGTTGAAAGGGGTGTGTTCAAAAAAATAGCAGTGTGGCATTCAATCACTGAGGTCATCAATTTAGTGAAAAAACAGGTGTGAATCAGGTGGACCCTATTTAAGGATGAAGCCAGCACTTGTTAAATATGCATTTGAAAGCCTGAGGAAAATGGGTCGTTCAAGACATTGTTCAGAAGAACAGCGTACTTTGATTAAAAAGTTGATTGGAGAGGGGAAAACCTATAAAGAGGTGCAAAAAATTATAGGCTGTTCAGCTAAAATGATCTCCAATGCCTTAAAATGGAGAGCAAAACCAGAGAGACGTGGAAGAAAACGGAAGACAACCATCAAAATGGATCGAAGAATAACCAGAATGGCAAAGGCTCAGCCAATGATCAGCTCCAGGATGATCAAAGACAGTCTGGAGTTACCTGTAAGTACTGTGACAGTTAGAAGACGTCTGTGTGAAGCTGATCTATTTTCAAGAATCCACCGCAAAGTCCCTCTGTTAAAAAAAAGGCATGTGCAGAAGAGGTTACAATTTGCCAAAGAACACATCAACTGGCCTAAAGAGAAATGGAGGAACATTTTGTGGACTGATGAGAGTAAAATTGTTCTTTTTGGGTCCAAGGGCCACAGACAGTTTGTGAGACGACCCCCAAACTCTGAATTCAAGCCACAGTACACAGTGAAGACAGTGAAGCATGGTGGTGGAAGCATCATGATATGGGCATGTTTCTCCTACTATGGTGTTGGGCCTATTTATCACATACCAGGGATCATGGATCAGTTTGCATATGTCAAAATACTTGAAGAGGTCATGTTGCCTTATGCTGAAGAGGACATGCCCTTGAAATGGTTGTTTCAACAAGACAATGACCCCAAACACACTAGTAAACGAGCAAAGTCTTGGTTCCAAACCAACAAAATTAATGTTTTGGAGTGGCTAGCCCAATCCCCGGACCTTAATCCAAGCGAAAACTTGTGGGGTGATATCAAAAATGCTGTTTCTGAAGCAAAACCAAGAAATGTAAATGAATTGTGGAATGTTGTTAAAGAATCATGGAGTGGAATAACAGCTGAGACGTGCCACAAGTTGGTTGACTCCATGCCACACAGATGTGAAGCAGTTTTAAAAAACTGTGGTCATACAACTAAATATTAGTTTAGTGATTCACAGGATTGCTGAATCCTAGAAACAAAAATGTTTGTACAAAATAGTTTTGAGTTTGTACAGTCAACGGCACACACTGCTATTTTTTTGAACACACCCCTTTTAACTAAAGTCAACCAATTGCACAGCCTGAAGAGCGTGCATATCATGAATGCTGGGTCTTGTTTGTTTTCTGAGAATCTACTGCACCTACTGGTAACTTGTTTGCCACGTAGCAATAAAAAATATACTAAAAACCTGGATTATTCTGGTTAGTCACATTGTACTGCTATTATTTTGAACAATACTGTATTTCCTTAAAGCACAAGCGATGGTTGGATTTAACATTGTAGAACAATCAGATTAAGTTCTGCTTGTGATGTTCCGCTTGTGATCTGCACCATTTCTTTCATGACAAAACAAAAAAAAGGCCTGAAGATGCTGTAAAAACTTCAATAAATCATTACCTCTGACACTGGAGACTCCTTCCAGAAATCTTAATCAACCCTACACTTCTTCTAATACTTTCAGAACAACAGTTGTGGACATCTGACCATGAGATTGGTGTCCTTTTTGAACATCTAATTCCACATTAAGATGTTCCACTAGATGTTGTGGGGATTCATTCAGGCACAAAGGTGGTAGTAAAGTCATGTACTGATGAAGGTGAGAAGGTTCCTGCGGTGGAGTCAGTGCTCACTTTCATCCCAAAAGGTGTTCCCTAGTGTTGGAGCTCTATAGCAGGAGATCTTCATGGAGCTGGTGTTGTGCATAGGGACATCGTCATGCTGGAGCACTTTTGGGTGAATAAAAATACGCATCACTACATGTGTGCGCAGAGTATTTACAGTTATCTCATTTATAAAACTGAGTGGTTCAGGGTTAGGGGCCTTGCTCAAGGGCCCAACAGGGGCAATTTGGTAGTGTTGGGATATAAACTCATAACCTTCTAATCAGAAATCCAACTTTAACCAATGAGTGAATACTTCACCTGTTTGTCTGATTAAAAACCCGGACTCTCGGTTCTGTTTCCCTGCTCATCGTCCTGTCGCATATAAACACAATGATCTCACATGTTTTTTTTAATTAGTTTGAAACCATAACGTACCAAAAAGAACGCCTTCGGAAATAAACCGAGATCTTCTGACCAGAGATTCTGATTGTGATGATGCTAGTGTTGGTCCAGGGTGGAGATGTGAAACAGAACGTTTTGAACCTGATGTAAAGGCGGGTGGTGATGTGTTTGGTGTCGTCTGGTGGTTTGAGGATCACCTGTTGATCTGCTAGTAGTTGAGAACTCCGCTTTGCTCTGGTTTTATGTTTTAAGGTCTGGTCTTTTCTCCTGGTTCTCACCTCCATATTGGGAAAAATGTCGTATCAGAGATCTGGTGGATTAAATCCAGTCACAAAATTGTGAAATTGACGGTTTCAATCATTTCAGTATAATTAGCTAATACTATAGCAATGTTCATGATTGATTGTGTACAGATAATATCTCTAAGTGTTTATTTAACTAATGAAACACCAAATTGTATTGGTTCTATACAGTTTAACCACACATTCATCCAAAACATAAACTGTTTTGGGATTTTGGCGGGAAAAACGATCAGGATTTACAGTATTGTGGAGAAACATGGCCGATTGTGTATTTTTTTTAAATAAGCACATTTGCTATCATTTTAAACAGAACTTTCTAAATGGTGAATAAACATTCAATACAATTAAATGAAAAAGAAATAGAAAGTAATTTAACTTTTTTCTTCCTCTCAGCTTTCAGTACGCGACCGGTGACGCAATGATGACGTTTTTTCAATATGGCGGTCGTGTTTCCTTTCAAACTTGATGCTAACAGTAATTATTCTCTTTTTTTGTCTTAGAAATGCATTTAATTGACAATTTAACTACACATCTGAGGGAAATGTTGGTGTTTTCTACATTTTTATCATATTTCCACTCTCTGTTTGTCTTTGATTGTAGCGTATAAAGACTTTTTAATTAATCCAAGCTAAATGCTCACTATCCATGTTGCCTAGCAACAACATTCTAACGGTCTCCACTTGATCACTGTGTATAATAATATACACACAAATATATAAACACATATATATTTATTTATTTAGAAAAAAAAATGCATGGTTATTCTTTCAGAGAGAAAAGGAAATTTACTTGTCTTTGTGTGATTACTTTGTGATATAAATGTCACTCTAATATATTTTCATACCATAAAATATGAAATTTTAGAGCTCGTTTTCATCAGAATTTTCCTTTAACAATTGTTGTAAAATAAAATATATATTTTTTTTAAATAAGGAATAAGTGATTACGAACCTGTATATACTCCGAGGCAGAAGGGAGCGATGTGGGTCATTGAAACTGTTTCTACAAAGGTTTTATCCCAAATCTACTCGTATTGGTGACTAAGCAGACTAGGTAGCGTGTAGAATACACATACGTTGTACCCTACTTATGGCGCCTACGTAGTGACTAGAGAGAGATTTGGGATTGAGCCCGAGTCCTGGCTGTGTGTTGTTTTTCCGGCTGAAGTTGTGTCACCTGAACCCAGTTGAAGCAGAGCTGGAGTCTGGAGCACATCTGGCAGCTTTTTAATCATTATTTTTGGACTAAATGTACTAGAAACTATTTTAAACACCGAATTTACTGCTTTCTCTTTCACAAGGCTGACACTTTTTGTGGTATAAGTCGCAGCTGTTCATTAATGATCAGTTTAGCTTGTGGTTAGCCGCAGTTAGCTTCACTTCAGGATGTCCTGCAGTCTGATGGATTTTTGTCGCGTTCAGGAGCTGAAACAAGTTCGTGATTTTCTCTTCCACAGTCCACAGAAAAATCCCTCGACAGATGACAACAAGGAGCAGACAGGTAATAGTGAGACTGACGAGCTTTAGTTAGAAATCGAACACTCTTTTCCCCCAGGAACAAACTATTCTGTTTTATATAGTGCTTTATAAACGACGTGTTTAGAACAAAATGCACTTTATCATCCAGCAAAAGTGCAAATAGTTACAAACTCACAAGTGCGAGTAAATATAAAATCACTGGGCAGAAAAAAGAAAGTGCATTTCACCCCCAGGCCTTCAGTGATGTTCTGCCTGAATCGATCCACTTTTTAATCCCTCAAAGCATCACACAGGATCTCATCCAGTCAGAATGAACATCATCACTAAAGCAACAAACACAATTCAACACGTCTCCTTTCACTGGAGCCACAACTGCACCTCCACATACATCATCTCCAGCAGAAGCACTGATATTCAAGTCAAGTCAAGTCAAGTTTATTTGTATAGCGCTTTTCACAACAGACATTGTCTCAAAGCAGCTTTACACAAATCAACAGTGAAGGTGAATGGTGTGAATTTGTCCCTGATGAGCAAGCCGTGGCGACTGTGGCAAGGAAAAACTCCCTTAGATGTTATGAGGAAGAAACCTTGAGAGGAACCAGACTCAAAAGGGGAACCCATCCTCATCTGGGTGACATCAAGAGTTTGATCATAAATCTTTCAACAATACAGAACACTGGAGAGTGAGAACTAACATGAGCACTGGAGTATAAGATTATAAGTAATGTTCTTTCTGCAGTCTTAAACAGTCTATATGGTTAGTAGCTCCGAGTTTTATAAGCTCAGCATTTGTGATCACCACAGATCCAGCATCAGCTTCTCCATGCCAGAGCCTTTAAACACTCCAGGAGGTCCAATGTCAAAACTCCACACATGTAGCGGGATCCAAATGGCACTGGTACGTCTCTAGATGGTTCAGGATGTTTGTGAGTTCGGCATCTACTTCTTTAAAGGTCCGTAATCATCACGAGGTGGGAGGTGACTGGAGCTGGAGCAACCTCAGGATGCCTCGGGATGGGGAGAGAAAGAGAAGCAGTGGAGAGGAATTAGCGTAGCTGCTGTTCATGATATTAACAGCACAAGTTGATAATGTGCATGTGATCAGATGTTCTGGAGCACAAGGTTATGATGTGATGTGTGTTATGTGTAGGCTTTGCTAAAAGATATGTTTTAATCTACACTTAAATTGGGTGAGTGTGTCTGAGCCCCGAACACCGTCAGGAAGACTATTCCAGAGTTTAGGAGCTAAATGTGAAAATGCTCTACCACCTTTAGTGGACTTTGCTATTCTAGGAACTACTAGAAGCCCAGAGTTTTGAGATCTCAGGGGCGTGGCGGATTGTAGCGTGTTAAAAGACTGGATAGATACACGGAGCCAAACCATTTAGTGCTTTATAAGTGAGAAGTAATAGTTTGTAGTCTATTCGAAACTTAACAGGAAGCCAATGTAGGGACGATAAGATCGGGGTTATGTGATCATATTTTTTTGACCTTGTAAGAACTCTGGCTGCTGCATTCTGGACTAACTGAAGCTTGTTTATTAATGAAGCAGGACATCCACCTAGTAACGCATTACAGTAGTCTATTCTGGAGGTCATAAACGCATGGACGAGCTTCTCTGCATCGGATATAGACAACATATTTCTTAGCTTAGAAATATTTCTAAGGTGAAAGAAGGCTGTTTTGTAACCTGATTGATGTGATTTTTGAAAGACAAGTCGCTGTCTAAAATAACACCCAGGTCTTTTACCGTTGAACTAGTGGTTACAGAACATCCGTCTAAATGCAGGTTGAGATGCTGGAGCGTCTGTATACCAGTTTTGGGCCGATGAGCAAAATCTCAGTCTTATCAGAATTTAAAAGTAGAAAGTTATGGGTCATCCAATCTCTTAGTTCCTTAACACACTCAGTCATCCGGGTTAATTGAGCTGTATCGCCTGGTTTAGATGAAATATATAGCTGAGTATCATCAGCATAACAATGGAAGCTAATTCCATGCCTTCTAATAATATTTCCTAACGGAAGCATGTATATTGTGAAGAGCAGGGTCCTAGAACTGAACCTTGCGGCACGCCATAATTTACTTGCATTAGCCTGGATAGCTCTCCATTCAAATCTACGAAATGGTAACGATCGGACAGGTAGGATTTAAACCAGCTTAATGCCTGTCCCTGAATGCCGATGTAATTTTGTAAGCGATCTAGGAGGAGATCATGGTCTATAGTGTCGAATGCAGCACTAAGATCTAGTAAAACCAACAGCGAGATGAAGCCTTGGTCTGAAGCTAAAAACAGGTCATTAGTTATTTTAACTAGAGCAGTTTCTGTGCTATGATGGGGCCTAAAACCTGACTGAAATTCTTCAAAGATATTGTTCTCTTGCAGGTAGGAACATAACTGTGCAGCGACAATCTTTTCTAAAATCTTAGACATAAATGGGAGATTTGAAATTGTAATCTGTAATTTGATAACGTGTTTGGATCCAGATTAGGTTTTTTAATGAGGGGCTTAATAACTGCTAGTTTGAGGGGTTTAGGGACGTGACCTAAAGATAGTGAGGAGTTAATAATATTTAGAAGAGGCTCACCAGTTGTATATAACACTTCCTTCAGTAATTTAGTAGGAATTGGATCTAACTGACATGTTGTCGATTTAGCTTTGGCAATAACATTATACAGCTCTTCCTGTCCTATACATGTAAAACAGTGGAGTTGTGGAGTTGAAGGTAACACTGTCTCAGGAGATGCTGTAAGAGGTTGAACTGCCACAATTGTTTTTCTAATGTTATCTATTTTTTCAGTGAAGAAAATCATAAAGTCCTCACTACTAAACTGTGATGGAACACAATTTTCAGAGCCCTGATTTGTAGTTAGTTTAGCTACTGTACTGAAAAGGAACCTGGGATTGTTTTTGTTGTTTTCTATAAGTTTGCTCAGGTGTTCAGCTCTAGCAGCTTTTAGCGCCGTCTGTAGCTGAGCATACTGTCTTTATCTGTGATTCTAAATACCTCCAATTTAGTTTTCCTCCATTTTCTCCAGATTACGTGCTGTTCTCTTGAGGGCATGTGTATGACTATTATACCAAGATGCAGGTGCTTGGTCTCTAACCTTTTTAACCGGATAGGGCAACGGTGTCTAATGTGCTAGTGAGGATAAGGTCTATGTTCTTAGTTATCTCATCAAGATTAATAGTAGTTATGGGTTTAGTGAGAAATTGAGATAAATCAGGCAGGTTATTTATGAATCTGTCCTTAGTGGTTGGAACAATAGTCCTACCAGGTCGATAACGTGGTGCAACACGGCTAATCTGCTCTACCGGTAGTGTGTACAGTATGAGGTAATGGTCTGTGATGTCATCACTCTGAGGTAAAATATCTATATCAGTGACGTCTGCTCCGTGTGATATTATTAAGTCTAGTGTGGTTAAAGCGATGAGTTGGTCTGGTGACGCTTTTGTTTAACCCCAAAAGAGTTTAATAAGTCAACAAATGATAATCCTAGAGCATCGTTTACATCATCTACATGAATATTAAAGTCTCCTACAAGCAGCACTTTATCAAAATTGATCAAGAGATCTGATAGAAAACAAGCAAACTCTTGAAGAAAATCAGCGTAGGGTCCTGGGGGTCTGTACACGGTGACCAGAGCGAGTTTACTATGTATGTCCGAAAGTACAACTCTAAGAACGAGCACTTCAAATGATTTAAAGCTGAATCCTAACATCTGACTAACATTAAGAGAAGCAGTATAAATGGTTCCTACACCCCCCCCACGACCAGTCTGACGGGGCTCATGCTTATAAACATATCCTGACGGTGTCGACTCGTTTAGACCCATATAATCACCTGGTTTAATCCAGGTCTCAGTGAGACAGAGTGCTGAGAGATTATTCTCTG
>NC_060891.1:27969378-27976878 GCF_014805685.1 Silurus meridionalis
TCTCCCACGTCGCTCTCGCTGTGGCCAGTAAACTCACCTCAGCCCTGTTTAGTGCTGCCAGGTGTGTGTGTGTGTGTGTGTGTGTGTGTGTGTGTGTGTGTGTGTGTGTGTGTGTGAGTGAGTGATTCTGGAGGTTTTATCCCTCCACTCTATATGCAGCTATGATCAGAACAGCATACAGAATTGTGTTACTGATAAAGCAGTGATTTTAGTCCTCAGAATACAAATGTTTTATAAATATTTTATACAAAATCTAATAAAACTCGAGCCCAGAGTTGCGTTCTGTTCAAAGAGAGTGTGATTTCCTTCCTAAAGGAAAGTGAAGCATTTCCTACCTGGGATGCCATAGCAACTTCTCATACACCTTAGCAACCCCCTAGCAACCTCAGGGTAGCCACCTGGAACACTTAGAAACCATTAATATTCCTCTGTTTCTATCTTCTAACAACTCCTGCAAACAACACCCCCACAACCACCTAGCAAAAAACTATGTTGTAGCCACACTTCACAACCACCTACCAACTCCCTGTACACTTCACAACCACCTACCAACTCCCCGTACACTTCACAACCTCCTACCAACTCCCTGTACACTTCACAACCTCCTACCAACTCCCTGTACACTTCACAACCTCCTACCAACTCCCCGTACACTTCACAACCACCTACCAACTCCCCGTACACTTCACAACCTCCTACCAACTCCCTGTACACTTCACAACCACCTACCAACTCCTGTACACTTCACAACCACCTACCAGCTCCATGTACACTTCACAACCTCCTACCAACTCCTGTACACTTCACAACCTCCTACCAACTCCTGTACACTTCACAACCACCTACCAACTCCCGACACTTCACAACCACCTACCAACTCCCTGTACACTTCACAACCTCCTACCAACTCCTGTACACTTCACAACCACCTACCAACTCCCGTACACTTCACACACTCCTACCAACCTTCACATCCACCTACCAACTCTCTGTACACTTCACAACCTCCTACCAAACTTCACAACCACCTACCAACTCCTGTACACTTCACAACCACCTACCAACTCCTGTACACTTCACAACCTCCACCAACTCCTGTACACTCCACAACCTCCTACCAACTCCTGTACACATACAACCTCCACCAACTCCTGTACACTTCACAACCACCAACCAACTCCCTGTACACTTCACAACCACCTACCAACTCCCTGTACACTTCACAACCACCTACCAACTCCTGTACACTTCACAACCACCTACCAACTCCTGTACACTTCACAACCACCTACCAACTACCTGTACACTTCACAACCTCCTACCAACTCCTGTACACTTCACAACCTCCTACCAACTCCTGTACACTTCACAACCACCTACCAACTCCTGTACACTTTACAACCACCTACCAACTCCCGTACACTTCACAACCACCTACCAACTCCCAGACACTTCACAACCACCTACCAACTCCCCGTACACTTCACAACCACTTACCAACTACCTGTACACTTCACAACCTCCTACCAACTCCCTGTACACTTCACAACCTCCTACCAACTCCTGTACACTTCACAACCTTCTACCAACTCCTGTACACTTCACAACCACCTACCAACTCCATGTACACTTCACAACCTCCTACCAACTCCTGTACACTTCACAACCACCTACCAACCTTCACAACCACCTACCAACTCCTGTACACTTCACAACCACCTACCAACTCCTGTACACTTCACAACCTCCTACCAACTCCCTGTACACTCCACAACCTCCTACCAACTCCTGTACACATACAACCTCCTACCAACTCCTGTACACTTCACAACCACCTACCAACTCCTGTACACTTCACAACCACCTACCAACTCCTGTACACTTCACAACCACCTACCAACTCCTGTACACTTCACAACCACCTACCAACTCCTGTACACTTCACAACCACCTACCAACTACCTGTACACTTAACAACCTCCTACCAACTCCTGTACACTTCACAACCACCTACCAACTCCTGTACACTTTACAACCACCTACCAACTCCCGTACACTTCACAACCACCTACCAACTCCTGTACACTTCACAACCACCTACCAACTCCCGACACTTCACAACCACTTACCAACTACCTGTACACTTCACAACCTCCTACCAACTCCCTGTACACTTCACAACCTCCTACCAACTCCCTGTACACTTCACAACCACCTACCAACTCCCGACACTTCACAACCACCTACCAACTCCCAGACACTTCACAACCTCCTACCAACTCCCTGTACACTTCACAACCACCTACCAACTCCCCGTACACTTCACAACCTCCTACCAACTCCCCTGTACACTTCACAACCTCCTACCAACTCCTTATCCAAACCACTAAAAATTACTTACACTAAAACACATAATAAGGAAAACAATAAAATGTAAACAAACTGTGTGTGTGTCCACTTGTTATGTTTAAAAGCATTTTCCTGCCTCCCTCTTTCAGTGGATGGTTAGGATGGAACAAGAACAAGGCTGAAGAAGAACCTGCTCAGAAACAGAAGCCTAAGGTTGAGCCAGCCACGCCCCTTCCTGTTCGGTAAGATCTTTATGGTGGTCTTCTTTCTCTGGAACGTGTTCCGGCTGTTCAGGATTCAGGCTCAGGGTTTGATTTTGTTTCTGGCAGGTTTGGTCTCCCTGATTCTCGTCGCCATGGCGAGTCTATCTGTCTGTCACCATGCAACACCATGGCAGGAGTGACGGACGACTTCGGCAGAGTGACGCTGCTGGACGTGGGGCGAGGCATCGCCATCCGCATGTGGAAGGGTGAGAGAAATGGAGGAGTGTGTAGAGAGAGGGATGCTGACGAAGTTGTGTGTGTTTTTGATAGTGGTTTGATATGTTGTGTGTGTAGGTTACCGTGACGCCCAGCTGGGATGGGTACAGGTGTGTGAAGCGCGTGGAGACAGAGACATGGCCACTTCACCCTCCATGCCCCACCGCTGTGCTCAATTCCTGGTGATCTATGCCCCACGCAGGGGCATCCTGGAGGTGTGGGGCACTCAGCATGGCCCCCGGATCGGGGCTTTTACTGTGGGCAAACACTGCAGGTACACACACACACACACACACACACATACACTCTAGTTTCTTCTTCCTATCACATCTCCTCCTTTCATCCCTTCAATCCTTCCATTCTTCCATCCATTTATTTCTTTTTTTTTCATTCAATTTTACATTTCTCTCTCTCTCTCTCTCTCTCTCTCTCTCTCTCTCTCTCTCTCTCTCTCTCTCTCTCTCTCTCAGATTGTTGTATCCAGGTTACAGGTTAATGGGAGTGAACAGTGTGACCAGTCAGAGTTGGCACCTACACACACAGCAGGTGTGTCTGTTTGACCCAGTCAATGGACTGCTGCGTACCATCACCGTACCATTCCACCTGGCCCTCAGGTACACACACACACACACACACACACACACACACACACACACACACACACACACACACACACACAGGCGTGTCATTTCACATTCTGTACTTTATCTTCTAGACATCCTCAGTGTGTATAACTCACCTACATGAAATCACCTAGAGGTTGTTCCAGGAGAGAGGGAGAGAGAAGAACGACCAGATAGGAGAGACAGAGATCTTATCTGAATCCATTTTATTTGTTTGTAGCACAGACTGCATGAGAATCATTAAAAAAACTGCACTCTTTCGTGGAGTATCGATTCTTCTCTAGCGTAAGGTAATGCATAAGATCCCTGACCCACTATATTTATCCTTCAAACCAGAGCTACCAGAATATTACAATACATAAATAAATAAATAAATAAATAAATAAATAGAAAATATTACTGTAATTTGCTTAACTAATGCAGTTTTCAAGTTCTATTTCAGAGAAACAGTTTTATTGTACAATAGACTTTAGTGCATAACATGTGCATGCATGAAGTTCTCCCTTAATGCATGCACATATCATGAAGTTCTCCCTTAATGCATGCACATATTATGAAGTTCTCCCTTAATGCATGCACATATTATGAAGTTCTCCCTTAATGCATGCCCATGTTATGAAGTTCTCCCTTAATGCATGCCCATGTTATGAAGTTCTCCCTTAATGTATGCACATATATTGATCTATATTCCATCAATGCATGTTTTTAGTGTTGTTTTTTTCTCAATGGTTGCTCCTATTCCATCAATGAGTCCAGAGTTTGCAGGAAGTTCTAACAGTTGGATTTGAAGTGTACCTAGACCCAGGCTCAGAGAGAGGTCCAGCTTCCATAGCTCTACAATGCACACAACTACCCGAGGTTTACCACCAAGTAGCTTTGACTGCAGTCCATCAGATAGCACTTCCATATCCATACCCAAAACTTCTAGAAGCAATTATAATCTGTTCCCTCTGGCACGTTCAGTGTACAGATATTTGTTCTCTTTAAGATAAGATGAGATAAACCTTTATTCGTCCCACAGTAGGGAAATTTCTTTATTCTCCCCTCCATATCAATTCATTTTCATTGTGAATCAGCATTTATTGAAATTTAACGGAGCTCACCACAAACACCACTCTGTTTTTTTTTTAACATTTATAATTTATTTATCTGTATTCACACGTTTCCTGTTTTTATTCGTTACAGCGATAAGAAGAGCGAGCGAGCCAAAGACATGCATCTGCTGAAAAGACTGACCGCTCTGCTCAAGAGCTCTGATCCTGACCCAGGTGAGGTCATGCGAATGAGGCCAAGTTTCTCCCACCACCCCCGAGTTTTACATTTCATAAATCTCAGCATTTCGCATGATTTTATTCAACTTTCACTTTTTTTTTTTTATCTCCATTTCCAGTCACAGTTCACGTCTGTGACACTTGTTAATGTTATAGCAGCTATAATCATCCGTACTTTCCTCATTAGCCTCTGTTATTATTCTCCCTCTGGAAATGTGATAAAATCACAGCTGAACAATAAACATTTTAATAACTTTAAACAAATTTTGTTTGTTTTGTCATGTTAATATTTGCACCTTTGGTGAACAGATCTTCTGGAGAGTGAAGCTCAGGGCGTCGTGTTGGAGATCAAACACCCCGTGGTTAAAAAACAGGTCTCTCTCTCTCACACACACACACACTCACACACTAGTGTTTTTAAATATATGTGATTACAATAAGACACACATGCAATACATTTGTAATAAAATCAGCTTTTATAATGAATTTTTAACAACTTCTGGACAATAAACAACACTTTCTCTATTACCTCCATCCATCCATCTAGGCATCTGTCTATTTGTCTGTTTATCTATCTATCTATCTATCTATCTATCTATCTATCTATCTATCTATCTATCTATCTATCTATCTATCTATCCATCCATCCATCCATCCATCCATCCATCCATCCATCCATCCATCCATCCATCCATCCATCCATCCATCCATCCATCCATCCATCCATCCATCCATCCATCCATCCATCCATCCATCCATCCATCCATCCATTCAATCTTTCTATCTATCTATCTTAGACAGAGTTCTATCTATAGGTTTTCATTTTTTTTCCTCTTTCTATCTGTTTACCTGTGTCAGTCTATATGTCAGCATGTGTCTTTAGTCTGTGTAGTTTGTTGTCTATCTGTTCATCTCTTGGTCTGTCTAATCAGCTGTCTGTCTGTCTGTCTGTCTGTCTGTCTGTCTGTCTATCTATCTATCTATCTATCTATCTATCTATCTATCTATCTATCTATCTATCTATGTCTCTGTCTATCTGTCACCTTTATGTATCCGTCTGTCTCTGTCACTCTGTCTAATCTTCTATCTATCTATCTATCTATCTATCTATCTATCTATCTATCTATCTATCTATCTATCTATCTATCTATCTATCTATCTATCTATCTATCTATCTATGTCTCTGTCTGTCTGTCTCCTTTATCTGTCTGTCTGTCTGTCTGTCTGTCTATCTCTTTGTCTCAAACACACTAAATCCCTATTCACCATAGAAGCTCCACCCCACACAAACTCCTCCATGGAGCTCAGTGAGGTCATTAAGAAATGTGTACAGCCGCTGTTTTACTCTGGATGAAACTGGAACTGGGTGTTGCTATGGTTACAGGTGTTTACAAGCACTACAAAATACCCGTGTTCACTCACACCTGAACTATCGACTAATCACAATCCACCCTTCATTCCCTGAGCCTGGAGTTTGATACAACGTGCTCACACAGGAACTCCTGTAACTTTTCCACAAGCCTGACATTTGTAGAGTGTGAGACTTGTGTTCCAGCTCCATCCTACAGAGTTCTAGATTTTCAGTTACAGATATTCTGTGTGAACAATTTGTCAAGGTGTATGGCCACGTTAAACATCTGTAAATAATCTCCTCTGTGGTTGGAAATCTTGAACAGGTTCTTTGTTATGTTTTATCACCAGGCACTGGAGTCTCTGCTGAGCAGTAAGAGCGCTCCAGTCTCGTGTATGATCAGCGTTACTCGAGCCCTGCTCCAGAGTTTACAGGGGCAAGGTGAGGAGATCTTCACATTCTCACAGCAGTCAGTGCTCTCAGTGTGTATAACTGTCTAAAGTCTTTCTTTACTCTTTTAATTATGCAAGTCATTACAGGTGTGTGTGTGTGTGTGTGTGTGTTGCAGACCCTGAGGCAGTGGATGAATCATTGCTGCAGATGTGTTCTTCTCAGCTCAAACTCCTGCAGCTGTACACCAATGTTCAGCTCCTACACTCGCCTGATACCTCGCCTTCTGAGCCTGAATCTGTGAGACACTCACACACACACACACACACGCACACGCACACACACACACACACACACACACACACACACACACTGACTCTCTTTTTCTTTTAGCTCTCAGTGCCTGGTATTGAAGACGATCTGGATCGAACTGGACCAATCCTGCAGCGGTACACTGAACTAAACTCACGCCCTTCTGTGTCATTCGCTCACGACTCAGTCGGACCGCTGCCTGTCAAAACCTTTCTCTCACAGTTAGTGTGTGAGGACGGTGAGCTGAGACTCATCAGAGGCCCTGACACTGACTGGACTCAGCTAGGTCTGGAAACACACACACACACAAACACACACACACACACCTATATCTATTTATCTGTCTGTCTGTCTGTGTGTGTGTGTGTGTGTGTGTGTGTGTGTGTGTGTGTGTGTGTGTGTGTGTGTGTGTGTGTGTGTGTGTGTGTGTGTGTGTATTGTAAGTGAACACTGCTGAGGTTGTGGGATCCAGTAGAAGATAAACTCTGACTGGTTCTGTGTCTTTATTTGAACCTGTTTTTTTATTTATATTTTATTAGTTTTTTGTCACTTTGTGTTTCATTATTGCAAAACAAAGATCAATAATAAATGTAACTAAATAAATGTAATAATACGCCTGTGTGTGTTTCAGGGAGCTTCCTGTTTTGGGGATGTCTTTCAGGACAGAGTCCACTGGAGCAAGTGTGTGAGACACTACAGCAGAGTGGCATCAGCCCTCAACAGCT